>NW_027418303.1:0-71372 GCF_009905375.1 Apium graveolens | reverse complement strand
TAGATATTAAATAATTTATTAAATTAATTGAAATGAACAATATGTTATTAATTAATAATATATATTTGTACGATAAAATTCCTATAACCGTGCGGTGCCCGGTAATTTTAATATTTCTTATCATACTTTTGTAAATTACTTATTTTCATAAAAAGAAAATAAATTATAAAATATTTAATGTAAATATGAAATTAATGATATAATTATTTTTTTATGTAAGTAGTATAGTAGAGTTTGTAAAGAAGTTAGAGTTTAAGTAGTATAATATAGATATAACTATTACAAATGATAGAGTTTGTAGTTATGTTGGATACATAAATTAAATATTTTAATAAATTATATGTGTTTAATTTTTTTTGGAAGGTGGTAGCAAATATTTTAGGAAGGTGTTAAGCATCGACCAAACCAATCAATTAAATAGTATAGTATAGATGGTTTCTCCCTATAGCATTTAAATAACTATATAATTTACATGATTAACAAATCATTATCATGTTTTACCTACATGTTTGTACTCAAAATATCAAACTATTATAACCATAATATTTATATTGTATTTTATTTTTCAAAATTATACAATATTCAATAGAATATATTTATGAGCCTAATCATACTAGCTTTATTTCTTTTAACGCCAGAACCTCAAAATACTTTTAAAATGTTTGTTTGAGAAGCCACATAAATATAGAAGAAGATGATGAGATGGTTTTTGTAGGTATAATACATTAATTATTGTTTTTTATCTATGATTGTCCATCTTCTATTCCCATAGAAAATTAAATAATTTTGATTATACTTGTATCATTTCAAAATCCAATATAATATTCTCCCAAACATATGACTTACTTTTAAAAATCTATATATTATGAAATATATTTATTCAAATTATAATATTACTATTTTGGCATTTATTTTTTAAAAAATGAAGATGGTAAGAAGAATCTAGAACGTCCATTTCAATTCTAGCACTAGTACTTCTTAAAAACATCCGTAGAATTTTAAATTCACATATGTTAGCTCTATTATGTTAGATGTATGTCTTAATAACCCCACTAAAATTTTTCTACACACATATGTGTATTATTTGTACAAGTACCCCCACAATCTTGTGTTATCCCTTATAAACTCTAAGCTTAGGTAATGATAAACTTGAGATAATTCTTTTAACTCTCATGTAATTATTCTCTTTGTAGGAAATTAATTAATGTTTTTATGGGTGTTGTATGAAATATATATTTAAATATATGTCTATGTGACCAACTTAAACTATATATGGATTCATTTTATGATATTAAGGATTTCAATTTTGTAATTGTAAATAAAATTTGACACTTTGTAGTGTTTCAAGATTTAAGGTCTCGGGGATCAGCAGAATTAATTTACACTGAGAAATGCATTTAGAATATATTATAATTGCTTTGATTTTTTGTTTTTCTTTTAAAAATTAGTATCTTAATTATTTTAAAGCATCAACATGTTAACATGTTTAGTTTCTGAAATTTGAGTAGTTTTACTCTATTGTTTCGCCTACAGCAAGAACAATATCAAGGGCAACACCAAGGCCAATACCCAACATTCATTCTGCAAGGACAGTCACAAAGCCAAGACCCAACCTGGGTCCCAACAAGAAGAAGATCAGCAACAAGTTCAAGGGCACACAGGTAAGAACATATTATTCATCTACTTTTTTAGATTCCTAAATTAGGGAGAATTCTTTATCTTTTGAAAGTGACTCAAGCACTACTAAAATTTTAGTAGATCATTAAACAAAACAAAGGAATAACCATATAAAGGTTGTTTGTACCAGCTGACTTATTGCATTATAGATGTCATGGAGACTCCGTATATTTTTGGTGCCCACCTACACTATTGCTTCTACGTTCTGATGTCAATTGTGTCAACATATAGGAATTTGTTAAGAACTTTTGCCGAGGATTGGATCATCATTTCCACTATTATCTTTGTTGATTTATCTTCATCATCATCATCATCAATCATTACACAAAGAGTTATCTTCATCATCATCAATCATTACACAATAGACGTGCTACAATTCTTTCTTTTACGCTCCATCACCGAAAGTCTACTTCATCATGCATACAACCACGTGAAAAGATTAAATTTTTTTAGTGGTTTATAGAGTCGATAGACCTTGCTTCTTTTGTCATATGCGTAAAGATACATTTCTTGACAATCTCATCTAATCTCATCTAGCTTTTTTCTTTTCTTGTCAGGAATATGTGCATATGCAATGCAACCGAAAATTCTTAGATTTCCAACCAAGCGCTTTGCCAATCGCCGACCTTGTTGGAAGATAAAGATACTTTGGTGCCATTTTTTGTGATACATTGCTCGGCTTGCTTTTTTGTGGGATACTTATACATGTTTGATATTTAATTACAGGTTTTGCTTATGTTCTTTGTGTCTATTCATTGCAAAACTTCTCTCTTTGTAGTTATCATGTGAGAGACAGACAGCTAGACCTTCTCCTTTTCGATTTAAATTCCAATTATCCTCTTGCACTTGTCCTTTTGTAATGTACCTTATAAAGTTCTCATTTTTGGTTTAAAAATCTAATAACCTAAGAGATTCTCATGCTTTTGGATTACTCATCTGATGAGCCTAGAGAACTGCTCCTGAATTCACATCTGATGAACCTTTGGAACTTCTCCTCTTCAATTCATCATGTGGGCCCGTGGAGCCATGTGCCCCAGTCGTCTGGATATGCTAATCAGGAGCTTATTCTCATTCATCCTCAAGACACCTGCAATAGTGATCCTCCTCCAACATTATTAAACTTGTGCTCTGAATTATGCTGCTGGTTAAATAGGCTTGGGAGGTTAAAGGAATTTCCATAATGTTGTTCACAGAGGTCAAATGGTTCACGGCTACTGGCAACATCTGAAAATTCAGAATAGTTGCAACACTAATGGAATTGTTTTGATAATATTAATAATTTACACCCATAATGCACAGCAGGTCCAGGGTCCATCACCCATGCTGGAAAGCAAACATTTGCAGTAATGATACAGTTGGAACTTAAACCGTGTACTTCTGAACTGCAGTTGAGTCTGGAGGCACACCGATGTGAGTATAAAGTTGAAGTTGACCCCAAACAAGTAGAGAAATAATGTATCATATCATAGAGCATCATGTTGCAAATGTGTGTACATAAGAAAAAATCTGTTACACTAGTGAAGATGCACAGTCTTCCTTCTTCAAAGTCTTGGGAGATATGATGCTTAATCCGTTGTACTAGTACACTCATTCCCTAAAATTTAAGTTACAAAAATTAGGAGAATGAATAACTAATCTATTGCAGTTTCTCTTATGTCCTCTTAAAGCGTTACCAGGTATGACTGGAACAGTTATAACCTAATCAAGGAACAATACTTTAACAAAAATAAAAAATATTTTAAAAACCCATGTTTAATTAAATCCTCGTGAATGATATAATTAATAAACGTGACAATCAAGCAACAATACTTTTATTAAAACAAAAAATATTAAAAAAACATATAAACTTTGCACATATTATTCCTTCATAAATGAAAAGGATATAAGATGAAAACAATTTGAAGTGGTCGAAACAATACCTCAACCCTTAATTTTCTCCGGATGAGACTTACCTTTGGTGTTGGTGTCTCTTAACATATTAACCACCACAACCGTGAACATTTGGCAAACCAAGTCATTGCAAGAACATACAAGAACTAATATGCCAATATATGGAATTTGTGAAATAAAGGATGTAATGAGATTAAATATTTCTTTATTACACAAGAGAATTTATTTGAATTTTAATTGGAAAGGCAAAACGTGATAGGATCCACGCCCAAAGCACTTCCATCAACTGAAAAAGGTGAAAGAGAGGTAGATAACTGAGAGGGTTAGAGAAACCATATGGTTTGTTGCACCACTAAGTACAAAATGAAAGAAACAAAGTTGAGAGACATCAAAATGAAGTATAATATCATTTAGCCAAGAACTATTTGAAAATTGGAAAATCGGTGAGGGCAATTCTTCAAGAATTTCAAAGTTTATGATGTCGAATTTATTAGATCCCATCTTTCCCTTGATTAAGTCATTTAACATGTGGATCAACTTATATATTACGTCATTTTAACAAACCCCTCATATTTAGATGAGCTATCACTATAAGAAAAACAGGTAAATACGACCGGCCAAAAGTCCTCGCATTTACCTAAATATGTCAGGACACGGTCGTATCTTTTAGTTTCTGGATCGGTCATGATACGCGAGGAATATTTAGTAAGTCAGTCATTTTTAAAGTAAATTGGACAGCTAGTTTTGACCATTTAAAAAAAACCGCTTAAATTCAACTGGCCAAATTTGACCAAGGTAGTCGAATTTGACTTTTCACCAAAAAATTGAAAATCCCCCCCAAACTATTAAATATTTTGAATAAATTTAAAATGTCTGCCTAAAATTAAATTGACCGTATATGGTCAAAGATGCGAATCTAAATTCCACCACCTTCGGTTGAATTAACAAACACCAGTTTTAAGAGACAAATCTCTCGCTGGAAATTGGAAAATTTCCAGATTCCAGTGAGTTTACCCAGGTCCAGTCATATTCCAGCAGCTTTAATTTCTCCAAAAAAGCTCAGTTTTCAGTCCAATTTTCCAACTTAATACACTCAAAATTGACCCAACAATCTCATATTCATATCCAAACTTACAAATAACTAGCATTTAACCGATTCCGGCCAAAATCAATTGAACGTATGTAAAGAAAAAAACAACATTAACAAAAAATTCACCAAACTAAAAAAACATTAATATAAACAATTTCCCCACCACATACCAAGCATGTAAATGGAGCAACACAGTCAATCATAAATCATGAAAAAATTATCTACACGCTCATGTTCAATGATCTATCGATTCGTAACTTCAAAACACATCAATAAACAACCTAAAGTAAAAAGTCTAATTCGAATTAAAATCAAGAAAATGGAAATTTTTGAAAAATTATCTACCTAGCTCTCTACCGAATTATTACCTTCAGGAGGGAGAGTAAGATGGTGGGAGGGACACAAATAGAAATAGAGGGGGAGAGAGAAAAAGAGAAGGGGTGGGTTACGTGAGTGAAAGGAGGGCTTCGGTTAAAAATTTTATTTAATCATTTTTTTTACTTATAATTTGGTTTTATTAAATGTAAATTCAACCGTTGGATGAGTGTTTTAGGGGTTAAATTTGGTGTGTTAGATCTAATGCAAGGGGACTATTGAAGTGGCACTAAATTCAACTGTAACCGGTCGAATTTAGGAGTGTCGATTATATTTTTCTTATTCTTTCTTATAATTTCTACGAAATTAAAATTGTAATTAATTAACTTTTTTCTTACAAATATTATAATATTAAAAATATAATAAATTATATTAACAAATTGTAATTTTAATAAAAAATTTAAAATCATGATACCTTAATTGTAATTTGAGCATAAATTCCATGAAAAAGATTGTGTGGTGAAATATTTAGTTAAGTTAATGATACCTTATTTGTTAAAATAATCGAGGTCTAATGATTAAAAATTGTTAAAATTTGCATATAACATTTTCTTGTAACCATTTTAACATCCATGTGGTTGGATGGTCTAATATATAAATAAAAATATTTAATTACCAAACTTTTCGGTTAAAGTTTTACTAGTTGAGTCTCAAGTCATTAAGTTATAATGAGTCAAGTGTAGTCAAATTTTGTTGAACTCAAATTTGGAACTATTTTTTATTTTGTTTTATTAAAACTTCTATACCCAATATGTATTTATAAAATTTTGAAATATTTATTTAATTATTTAACTATTGGTGTATTTTCTTTTCATGTCATGTACCCAAAAGTAAACCCAAAACCTAGACTGAATTTGAGGTTTATTTTCGTGTTCGTATACAAAAAGGTGACTTGTCTAACTTACTTAAAATAAAGATCTGAGATCAATACTCTTTGCTTAGAGAAGTGAGGGCTTATAACAATGTTATTCTAACTTAGATTGGTTAATAAATTTGCAACATAAATCTTGCCTGCTAAGAGAGCTCATAGTTACAAATAAGTAGATACATCTTACAAGAAAGCGAGTGCATGTTGTTATATGGATTTCAATTATGAAAAGTTCTGACCTTGATTTATTTGCCAATTTCACCACAACTCGCCTTAGTATGCTCCACCAGAGACCTGGTCTCTAGCAAAGGCAGAGGTGAGCATATAGTCCTGGAAAAAAAATATTTACTTCCCATAAAGTTGCACTATTAAGATTTAAGAGGAACCTTATCTAAGATCTTACTGCATAACTGCTTATTGATTATTAATAAATTTGACTTGATAGTTTCATGGCACTCCTGGCCAATGGTTAGCTCAAAAGTATGAAGTAACTGAAGAAGTTCATAATAAGCAGGGCATATATAGCTTATACAGATAATTAATCAGATAATTCCAATAAACATTATAAAGAATGCTTAGATGAGACTTCATGTGATTCTTTAAAACTGTATGATCACATGGTAATAATTTCTAACCTATAATGAATGTTAATGCATATCTGATTGTTATCATTAATGTGCAGACCAGCTCTGATGAAAATTTGCAAGATATACGTGAACGACTTTGCAGCATCAACAATTCCACTAATGTACACATCGGATGGAAATATCTGGAAATGAAGAGCAGAAAACATTAGACAAAGGACAAAGTATAAGCACTTGTAGCTTAATGACATGCTTGATCTAAAGTTAGAGGATTGAGCAGATCACTGAAAACTGATCACGTCACAAATGGCTAGTACATGAACGAAAAAAATTAGTGTCAGAGAAATAAATGGAACAGTAGGTTTTTTATGCCTGTTTCAATATAGTAATTAGTGACTAATTAATCTATTAAACTATTCGCGTGAAACATGTACAAATATATTTTTTTTTCTTTGGTTCCTTTTGTTGTGTCATGTGTGTTTACTGCATACATATAATCACATACACAATTTACAATTCACTAATTCACTAAGAAAAATCCTTTCCCATTACCTAATTACTTTTTTGAGGATTACATAAGCCTTATAGACTCCTAATTACTTTTGGCTGATAGCCAGGGCCACCATGTGTTAGATAGTTCAAGCATTCTTGTTTACATATGTAACAAATACATTTACATGATCATATAGATTTTTATGCACGAGAGCCATTGTTATTAATGAGATTAGAGCTAAAAAAAATTTAAGTTGTTAATGTGCGTCGGCATGGAGACACACAAGAAAATCGATTTCGGTATTGTAAGAATCTCAAGATTTTTGAAAGATTGTGGAATATGGATACCAAGAACCATACATGTTATCTTACCATAAACTAATACTTTGAAGGGAAATCCACTAACAGTTAAGAAGACTCTTTTTTGTTAATCAAGTGGTGAATGGAGTAATTTTCTAAAGGATTTCTATGATATATCAACATTAAAGCTAACATGAGAAACTCTAAGTAAGTCCTAGAAAGCTCAAGAAAACCAATAATGAGAATATACTAGTTTTGTGTTGGTTTAATTATAAATATGTATATCCCATTAATATTTTATTAATGTGTAATATTAAAGTAGGTTAGTAAAATAGGAAATAAGTATATAAGTACATCTAAGTAAACATGTAAATATATAGAAAGTACAACTAATTTAAACAAAATTTAAATATGTTAATAATTAAATAAAAAATAAGTATACAAATGCATATAAATAAACATGCAATGCTTAGAAATACGACCCGCCATTTAATTGAACCAACACACTACTTTCCTATTCATTATTAAATAATTAAGTATCTGTCATGAGTGCATACATGATAAAAAGGGTGTATATAGTAAATATGATGTCGTTATTTTCCTAGAATGAAAACTAATACGAACCCATTATATTTTCCCTTATTACATGAAACTCTAAACCATTTTACAAAAATTCAATAATTACTATATAAGTATTCTTTAATAATCATTCAGTTTTGGGTAAATAAATTAGAAAAATTATTTAGGTTAGATTTGAAAAAATATAGTCTTAAAACTGTAAATTTATTAGTTGGATTACATTTAATCAACAACTAATTTGAAAGAGATAAGACCACATATAGACTATATAAAACATTAGTGCGTTATCCTAATTACCTATATTTGCCAACTTATTTCATTTATTTTTTGTGTTCTTTATATGTATATCTTTTGTTCCTCTTTATACATATATGTATTTATATATATATATATATATATATATTTATAGGTATGAGTGTGATATTAGAGAGAATGAATGTGGCTGTCTTAAATCAACATGTTTAACATTAAATATTTGTTAATTTGTTTCAATTGTGTTGTTCATATGATTGTTTTTATGTGTATGGTGTATTCATATTTATACAAATATATGTATAAGTATGATGGAGAAGGAGAGAATAAATGTGGCTCTTTATAGTAAACTAATAACCGAATGTGTTCTTCATCTATATTTTTAAATTTTTGATGAATTAGTAAGAGTTAAATCTCACATTTATATGTTCTTCAAAGGTTTGAGTTTTTTGAGCTTCATTAATTGTTATTGTTCATTTTCTATGTTATCTTTTGTGATGACAAATGCTTTCATTTTGAAATAATGATGTAGAAAAATGATTTAATATGAATAAAATATATAAATTATACAATTAGTAAGTTGTATTGTTATTTTGTGTCATGTACATCAAGTTTCGATTATGTATACCTATGTTTGCGTAAGAGCTAGAGGGGGGGAGTTTATTTGCTTCTTTATTTGATATGGGTTTAATGTTGTTAGTTGCTATGAGTTGTCTTTATAAATACTAATTAAGATTTCTAAGTTTAATCGTATGATATGAAATGAGAGCATGTAGAATTTTATCAAAGCTTTTGATCTTGTTTTATTAATTTTTCATTATTTTGACGATTTATCTGACTTGGAAATTATGTCTTTTTTTTGTTATATTTAGTATCTTGCATGAATGATATCTAATTACTTGGAAATATTTTCTAATTACTTTGTAATATGCAAGGAAAAATGTTAATCAGAGACATGGGACGTGGTCGTGGACTTAGTGGAGAACTTGTGTGATTTTACGAATACCTAGTCTACCTTCTCCACGTAATCAGAACACTCGTAAGATTACCAAAAACACTTGTAAGACCAATATAAAGACCCGGCATGGAAATGACCTATATCAAATTCCGATCACAAGTTTAGGGAAAAGAAACCACGAACACCATGCCGCATCAGATTCCAAGTGGGACAGTAATTATTTATATATGTTTATTGTATAAATCTCATTTAACTTCAAAATGTATGTGAAAAATATGAATAAGATTAGCTCATAGATTATGAAGCTTTTGTGTTTACGACTAACTACATTAAAATTAATTTTATAGTATACACAATGATACAACAGTAAAGATATTGAATGCGACTATTCGTTCAAAATGGGCAGTTGGGGCATACACGTATATTGC
This sequence comes from Apium graveolens, assembly GCF_009905375.1. Lineage (NCBI taxonomy): Eukaryota > Viridiplantae > Streptophyta > Magnoliopsida > Apiales > Apiaceae > Apium > Apium graveolens. Next base: position 61,879 of record NW_027418303.1, on the reverse strand, counting down.
CATTCTTGCACAAAATTCGAAATGGGCTGTAGAAGTTACCAAGAAGTTTGTTGTATGTTTTTATTTTTATAATTATGTACATTACACACACCTAAGTTCTTTTTATTAATTAAGGCATTTGAAGATGCAAAAACCCGAAAAGGCTAAAGAGTGTTTTGAATTATATGTCAAAAAGAATATTAAAAAATTGGTCAATCAATTCTCCCTCTCTCTCGATTAGAGTCGGCCGCCCCGTCTTTCTTTAACCCTAATCATCACACCTCCTTCTTCACCCTTTCTACCCATCTTCATCTCTATCTCCATCCTCTCTCTTCATCCATACAAAATTTTTATCATTTATTTTTAACTTTCTTTCAATAAATATCGGATTTTGTTCAAAAATTCGGTTCTTTTTTGTTTCGTTTAATTGAGTTATATTTATGTGTCTGATTGTCTCACTTTGTGCGATGTGTCTCGCATTATGCGATGTGTTGAAAATGGATTTCACGGTATATTGGGAGATCTGGATATCTTGCATCAACAACACTTTCGGTAGGTTTATAGCTGGTGTCCGGCAGGTAGATGGTGTGCTTTTGGTACGGTAGTGAAAATCGCATGTGCTCACCTCTCACAAAATATTTTTGTTCATTAACACGAAGGCCCTCTCAGTTTTTGCAATGAGTCCTCTGAACATTGTACTATCCATGGAATTAATGTGAGGGTCAATTGTGAAACTACTGTTTTCGGTGGAGATGCAGGCTGGATCGCTTGAGAAACCATTATCTTCATTTTTAATTTTCAGAATATTTTTATTCAGTTAGTTAAGCAATCCGGAAACAAACAGGCTAATTATTTAGTTCGTCTATTTATTTTTCAGCCTGGTTGCATGATCAATTAGGGGTTTTGTACCGATTGAGTTTTTTTCATGTTATTAATGAAATTTGCTATAAATTTGGCAAAAAAATAAATAAAAATTGGTCAATCAAGAAAAAGCGTTGTTCGAAGAAAATGTAGAGTTTTCCAAAATGCTATAGACATAGGCATTTTCATCAGTATTTCACAATGACATAGAAGAATTATAAGCTAATTAATGATTATATGATTTTATACTCTCCTATGAAAGGATTTTCACATGGCCTACAACCTTAATTACCTATTATATATAATTGAAAATGTGATAAAGAGATTCTCAAATTCATTTATATTTTTTTATCCCTATATAATGATAATAATTTTATTTTTCTAATCTTTTTTTACATAATTAGATGTGATTGGTGCACTACTTATCATTTTTCCTCCTTTTCTTTTCATTAAAAGCATTTCTTTGTGATTACATATTGTTTTTGTTTACATTTGAATTTAATTGTGGATTAGCAATTTATTTTATAGATTAAATTTTGGGTTCGTTGGAGTTTATTTTTGTTTTGGATAATTGTTGGCCAACTAAATTTATTTTAAATTTATCTCCACACGTGCTAGGCTTTTAAACCACATACAAAACAATACTTATAAGTAAAGTAAAATTAGTTTGAATTATTATACATTTGATATATTACATATTATATAGACTTGCTTGATAGGAATGTTGGATAGATATTATTTAAAACTTTTGTCTACGTAAAGTAATTGTTACTTATTTCAATTTTCAGAATTTAATTTATAGTTAATAATCAATAAAAAGATGTTATGGCTATCTAATTTATATAAAAGTGAATGAAATAAACTCTTCTTTGTTGTTGTTTTGAGTAATGTATACAAGAGATAACTAATATTATCAATTTAAGATATATGCATATAGATCCTCACAAATTTAACAATATTTGATTAATAATAATGAACATGATACTAATTTATCTATTATTTGGAACGGGTTACTACGATTACATTGCTTGAATTTAAAAGATAATCGATAATTAAAAAATTAGTACAACAAGGACAGTGACAAAGAGGATGACTACCGACCTCCTTGGACAATCAGATGACACCCTCATTCGAATCAGATGACCTAATACGAGTTTTGCTACAGTGGGGGACTTTTTCTAGTTTTGCGGCAAGATTATGCAGAACTCCCTTTAGTCGCAAGTGCTAAGGCCACCAATGCAAGAAATCTGAGGACATGGAATAATCAGATAGAGTGACCTTTCCTATCACCCCGTGTGCAAAACATTACACTATTTTAATAAAAATAAATAAAAGTCAATATAAAAGAATCAAAAAGAGAATTAGTATGTATACCTACCTAGATCTTTGATGTATAATGAACAATCCCTGATAAAGCTATACATATGAAAAAATTAAGGATTAAAAGTGGCAACCTATAATAAAAAGTTAAATCAAAATCTTATTTATTAGAAATTAGTTGTACTTTTAGCACAAAGACCCTGATGTCTTCCCCAGATACGCTCTCCTCACCATCTTTGCAGCTCAATTGGTTGGTCATATACTCAATTTTGAAGTTGTGGAATATGGTAACATTGGGGCGGTCAAGGAATTAGGGATTATGGAGTATGTGCAACACCCTTAATTTATATAGGCCCTGGTATATAAAACATTAGAATTTTTTACGAAATTTCTTAGAAATTTTCTTACCTATATTCTTCAATCAAGTAATTTTTCTATTTGTCTATTATTTTTTTTTGTTCATATTCTTTGTAAGGTTTAAAAATAAAGAAATAACTTTTTTTGTTTGTTTTTTTATAGTTGTATGATAAATATCAAAATAAAATATTTATTAAATTTATTATTTTATTTAGTTATCCAAAAACACAATTACAAATGAAAATTTTTTTGAATTTTGTAATCAGTGCATATTTCCCACTCTCTCCGTCTCAATTCTATACCGTTTCAAAGTTACTCAAAATTGTAAAATTTTATTATAGAAATTAACTACTCCCTTATATCCATTATCTTTTCCACTACACTAGTTATATATAATAGAAACTAAATAATAATAAAAACTAGAAACTAAAATAAGCAGGGTCATATATAGCTTTATACTGATAATTAATCAGATAATTCCAATAAACATTATAAAGAATGCTCAGATGAGACTTCATCTGATTCTTTAAAACTGTATGATCACATGGTAATTCTGGTGAGACCTCAATGTACCAGACCAGCTCTGATGAAAATTTTCAAGATATACCTGAATGACTTTGCAGCATCAACAATTTCACTAATGTACATATCAGATGGAAATATCGGGAAGTGAAGAGCAGAAAACATTAGACAAAGGACAAAGTATAAGCACTTGTAGCTTAATGACATGCTAGATCTAAAGTTAGAGGATTGAGCAGATCACTGAAAACTGATCACCTCACAAATGGCTAGTACATGAACGAAAAAAATTAGTGTCAGAGAAATAAATGGAACAGTAGGTTTTTTATGCCTATTCAATATATTAATTAGTGACTAATTAATCTATTAAAATATTCGCGTGAAACATGTACCAATATATTTTTTTTACTTTGGTTCCTTTTGCTGTGTATGTGTGTTTACTGCATACATATAATCACATACATAATTCACAATTCACCAAGAAAAATCATTTCCCATTACCTAATTACTTTTTTAAGGATTACATAAGCCTCCTTATAGAATCCTAATTATTTTTGGCTGATAGCCAGGGCCCACGATGTGTTATATAGTTCAAGCATTCTTGTTTACATATACAAGTACATTTCACAAAAATGTAGATAACACATTAAGGAATTTATAAAGAATTTTAAATGTAACAAAAAACATTTCTACAAGGACATAATGTGGAAAAGTGAATTAGCAGGGACTTAAAAAGGTACTTGGTTTCTTTTATCTTTACTCCTCAAAGTATTCGAACCATGATACATGGACAGAGGTTATGTATAAAATTCTATGCAACTGTTACAAAGATCATACCTCAACATTTTTAATCTCCATGGTACCATCCACTAGCAATTCATGTGTCTCTTCATATGGATGGATAATGTCTTCTATTTTTAATTGAGAGAACAAGTTTTCTAGGCAAGGAGCATATGTCGTTAAAGATAACTTAATATTGTTATTTTCATACTAATATTTTAAAACGAATTAAACATAAATCGTAGGTCGGTATTATATGCTCAACGGGAAAACTTGGGGCCAACGGACTTAGTAAAACGTTCTTACTAAATTCTACTACAAACATGAGCTTACTTGGTATCAACAGACTTGGGTATGATGGGCTTACACCTAATGCAAACAATCCTGTAAAACCAATACAAAGTGACAGGGTATAAATTTACAATCCGAAATCATAATAATTCGTTAATCCTTAGATAGGTTATATCTATATCCAATTAGGATTATTATTATCGAACTAAAATATTATTTTTATGCACTAATAAAATCATAATAAAGTCATATATATATTATAACATCCATATTAAAATAAGTATGTGCATCGCACATGTTATCTATACTACTATATTAAAACCAAACTCAAGATAAATCGTTCATGAGAATTATGGCCTCGACAGAAAAATGAGCTTATTAAAATCTAATACAAAGATGAGCTTACATGGTATAAACATGATAGCTTATTAAGATCTATTACAAACAATCATCTTAAAACTAATACAAAGTGATATATTATAAGTTTAGAATCTGTAATCATAATAATTTGATAATTCTTTAAATAATATATATCTATATCCAATTTAGATTTATTAATTTTCAATTATTATTATGCACAATATATTCATATTAGATTCAGAACATTACAACTATAATATTAAAATAAGCTCGTGCATCGCATGCGTTGTTCGATATTCTATACTACTATAAAGCCGAACTTAAGATAAATCGTTGGTCATTACAATGGGATTAACTACTCAGAATCAATGGATTTGATAAAAATGGGTTACTAAAATCTAATAAAACATATTTTTTTAAAAATCCAATTCAAAGTGATAAGCTTAAATTCTAATATGGAAATATAATATTTTTTTAGTGCTTTATATAGTATATATTTTTATCCAATTTAGATATATTAATATCCAATTAAAATAATATTATTATTCGCACTAAAATCATATTAGAATCATTGCATTATTTATATCACAATAATATAAACTCGTGCATCACATAAGTTGTTAGTTAGTACTATATAAAGTCGCATTCAAGATAAATCATTGGTCGGTATTTTGGGCTAAACAACATTCGTGAAGTGAGCTTATTAAAATCCAATACAAACATATTTATTAAAAACCCGATCTATTTATCTATATATATTATATACTCCCACCTTTAATCTAAACTACTTTATTTCTGGTTAATAGGCTAAAACATAATTGAACTCACTTCTTTGTAGTTGGGTAATTAAACTCAAAAAGTTTGCAGTCGACTAACTTGCATTTACATGATCATTGTCAACATATTTAAATGGACTAACCGAGTGCTGATATGGCTCTATGACATGTTAAAAAACAACCAGATGGCTTGCTAATTTGTCATAATTCGAGTAACAATATACATTGATGGGGATCGATAAACCGGGGGAATGTTATACATATACATTATATATATATATAACTAAGTATTAAAGAGGCTGAGTAAGATTATGGGATTAAGAACTGAGATGATAGGTGAGATGATAGGTATGAGTACATCAACACATGTACAAAAGCACCTTAACAATAAAGTCTTACATTATACCTAAACAATTGAAATCAATTAATCATAATACCCATAAATTGAAAAGGCATTGAATTCAAAATGCGTATATGAACACTAGAAATTAACTCATCGATTCATTATTTTTTTTGTTTCTTTTTGGTCTGATCCCTTCTCCATCTTTCAATTCCTTCCTTCGATTTTTTTTTCTTTGATCATACTTCTTGAGCAATTTGATCGGCTTTCCTTTTCATCTTCATGTGTAAATAGTATTAATATATAACTGTTTCTAAACTTTGTTATTTGATGTGCGCGGTTCAAAAGGTTCAGTCTTATTTATGTTTTAATTGTGTCTAATTGTACCAGTGGACTTACGGGTCATAAAGCCTACACGCATAGCTAAAAAAACTTAACGTCCCTTTGTTACAAATCAACAAAAATTAAAGCAAAAGGTTTTTTTCTTTAATTATTCAAGTGCAAGTTAATATTAGTAAAGAAAGTTAATATTTATTTTATTACGTGTTCCTCGACACTGAGGGCATCCCTCAAACGAAACCAAACTATAGATAATTATTGAAACCGTAATAATGGACTTAGCACGCTTATTTTTTTATGTATTGATTATAATTAGATACTTAAATTTCAATCCTTTTTTTTCTAATTCGGACAAAAATATTATAGTAAACATATATATGACCTTATTTCGTATCTCACAGAAAATAAAGTTACTAATAATTTGATAATTGAATTCTTCTTTAATGTTATACAAGCGTGTAACCCGTGCGATGCACGGATTAATTTTAATATTTTTTTCCTATTATTAGTATAATCTTATTTTTATAAAAAAATAAATAAATTATTTAATAATCCGTGCGCTGTCCGGATTAATTTTGACATTTTTCAAGGAAAATATGGTATAATTGATTGATTTGATCTTGGTTAACACTATTCTAAAATTTTGTTAGCACTTTTCAAAATAATATAGACACATATAATTTATTAAAATAATTAATTTATATATCAAATTTAACTACAAACTCTATTAATCGCCCAAATTCTTATTAACCTTTTTTTTATTTGCGTCTTTATTTGATATGGGTTTAATGTTGTTAGTTCTCTATGAGTTGTATTTACGAATACGAATTAAGATTTCTAAGTTTAATCGTATGATATGAAATGAGAGTATGTAGAATTTTATCAATGCTTTTGATCTTGTTTTATTAGTTTTTCATTATTTTGACGATTTATCTGACTTGGAAATTATGTTTTTTTTTGTTATATTTAGTATCTTGCATGAATGATATCTAATTACTTGGAAATATTTTCTAATTACTTTGTAGTATGCAGGGAAAATGCTAATCAGAGACATGGGACGTGGTCGTGGACTTAGTCGAAGAACTTGTGCTATTTTACGAACACCTAGTCTACCTTCTCCACGCAATCAGAACACCCGTAAGATTACCAAAAACACTTGTAAGACCAATATAGAGACCCGGGCATGGAAATGACCTAGATCACATTCCGATCGCAAGTTTAGGGAAAAGAACCCAAGAACACCATGCCGCATCAAATTCCAAGTGGGACAGTAATTATTTATATATGTTTATCGTATAAATCTCATTCAACTTCAAAATGTATGTGAAAAATATGAACAAGATTAGCTCATAGATTATGAAGCTTTTGTGTTTATGACTGACTACATTAAAATTAATTTTAAAGTATATACAATGATACAACAGTGAAGATATTGAATGCGACTATTCGTTCAAAATGGGCAGTTGGGCATACACGTGTATTGCCATTCTTGCACAAAATTCGAAATGGGCTGAAGAAGTTACCAAGAAGTTTGTTGTATGTTATTTTTATTTTTATAATTATGTACATTACACACACCTAAGTTCTTTCTATTAATTAAGGCATTTGAAGATGCAAAAACCCGGAAAGGCTAAAGAGTGTTTAGAATTATATGTCAAAAAGAGTATTAAAAAATTGGTCAATCAGTTCTCCCTCTCTCTCGATGAGAGTCGGCCGCCCCATCTTCCTTTAACCCTAATCATCACACCTCCTTCTTCACCCTTCTACCCATCTTCATCTCTATCTTCATCCTCTCTCTGCATCCATACAACATTTTTATCATTTGTTTTTAACTTCCTTTCAATAAATATTGGATTCTGTTCAAAAATTCGCTTCTTTTTCGTTTCGTTTAATTGAGTTATTATTTATAGATGGTGTCCGGCAGGTAGATAGTTGGGGTGCTTTTGATACGGTAGTGAAAAGCGCATGTGCTCACCTCTCACAAAATATTTTTGTTCATAACACGAGGGCCCTCTCAGTTTTTGCAATTGAGTCCTCTGAACATTGTACGATCCATGGAATTAATGTGAGGGCAATTGTGAAACTACTGTTTTCGGTGGAGATGCAGGCTGGATCGCTCGAGAAACCATTATCTTTATTTTTAATTTTCAGAATATTTGTATTCAGTCAGTTAAGCAATCCGGAAACAAAGAGGCTAATTATTTAGTTCGTCTATTTGTTTTTCAACCTGGTTGCATGATGAATTGGGGGTTTGTACCGATTGAATTTTTTTCATGTTATTAATGAAATCTGCTATAAATTTGGAAAAAAATAAATAAATAAATTGGTCAATCAAGAAAAGGGGTGGTTCGAAGAAAGTGTAGAGTTTTCCAAGAATGCTATAGACATAGGCATTTTCATCATTATTTCACAATGACATAGAAGAATTATAAGCTAATTAATGATTATATGATTTTTATACTCTCGTGTGAAAGGATTTTCGCATGGACTACAACCATAATTACCTATTATATTATAATTTAAAATGTGATCAAGAGATTCTCAAATTCATTTATATTTTTTTATCCCTATATAATATTAATAATTTTATTTTTCTAATCTTTTTTTACATAATTAGATGTTATTGGTGCACTACTTATCATTTTTTTTTTCTCATTTTCTTTTCATTAAAAGCATTTCTTTGTGATTACATATTGTTTTTGTTTACATTTGAATTTAATTGTGGATTAGAAATTTATTTTATATATTAAATTTTGGGTTCTTTGGAGTTTATTTTTGTTTTGGATGATTGTTGGCCAACTAAATTTATTTTAAATTTATCTCCACACGTGCTAGGCTTTTAACCACATACAAAACAATACTTATAAGTAAAGTAAAATTAGTTTGAAATTATTATACAATTGATATATTACATATTATATAGACTTTGCTTGATAGGAATGTTGGATAGATATTATTTAAAACTTTTGTCTATATAAAGTAATTGTTACTTATTTCAATTTTAAAAATTTAATTTATAGTTAATAATCAATATAAAGATGTTATGACTATATAATTTATATAAAAGTAAATGAAATAAACTCTTCTTTGTTGTAGTTTTGAGTAATGTATACAAGAGATAACTAATATTATCAATTTATGATATCTGCATATAGATCCTCACAAATTTAACAATATTTGATTAATAATAATTAACATGATATTAATTTATCTATTATTTCCAAACCGATTACTACGATTACATTGCTTGAATTTAAAAGATAATAGATAATAAAAAAATTAGTACAACAAGGACAGTGACAAAGAGGATGACTATGACCTCCTTGGACAATCAGATGACACCCTCATTCGAATCAGATGACCTAATACGAGACATGGTTTATGGGAAGAAGGGGCAAAACAGACGGATGTATTGTGCTGCTACAGTGGGGTCAACTGTGATGGCTGCCGCACTTTTTCGAGTTTTGGGGCAAGATTATGCATAACTCCCTTTAGCCGCAACTGTGATAGGGTGACCTTTCCTATCACCTCCTGTGCAAAACATTACACTATTTTAATAAAAATAAATAAAAATCAATATAAAAGAATCAAAAAGGGAATTAGTATGTATACCTCCCCAGATCTTTGATGTATAATGAACAATCCCTGATAAAGCTACACATATGAAAAAATTTAAGGATTAAAAGTGTCAACCTATAATACAAAGCAAATCAAAATCTTATTTATTAGAAATTAGTTGTACCTTTAGCACAAAGATCCTCATGTCTTCCGGGGATCCGCTCTCCTCACCATCTTTGCAGCTCAATTGGTTGGTCATATACTAAATTTTGAAGTTCTGGAATATGGTAAGATTGGGGCGGCCGTCAAGGAATTAGGGATTATGGAGTATGTGCAACACCCTTAAGTTTATATAGGGGCTGGTATATAAAACATTAGAAATTTGTAGGAAATTTCTTAGAAATTTCTTTACTAATATTCTTGAATCAAGTAATTTTTCTATTTGTCTATTATTTTTTTTAGTTCATATTCTTTGTAAGGTTTAAAAATAAAAAATTACTTTTTTGTTTGTTTTTTATAGTTGTATGATAAATATCAAAATAAAATATTTATTAAATTTATTATTTTATTTAGTAATCCAAAAACACAATTACAAATGATAAATTATTGAATTTTGTAATCCGTGCATATTTCCCACTCTCTCAGTCTCAATTCTATACATTTTCAAAGTGACTCAGAATTGTAAAATTTTGTTATATAGAAATTAACTACTCACTAGTTATATATATATATATATACAAATAATCAAATAGAAACTAAAATTAAAATAAAAACTAGAAACTAATATCAGCCCTTAGATCAATCTAATCCAAGGGCCCCCTAGATGTAGTACACACTATATATATATGCTCCCTCCTACACATAATTCTAGTTTTTCCCCTCCGTTTTTTATTTAATTTTTCCTGTTAATCGGTGAACTTTTTTTAAAATCCGACTTCAGTGTATTTTTCTCCATATGTGCCATGTTTTCACCTGATTTAACAAAAAAATTATTTTAGTTTTTAGTTTTCATTATAAGGAGGTTTGTATTAGAGTAGCCCCCTATATATATATATATATAATATTGATGAGTACCATCACTTTACTCAATTTTCTTACTTTTTTTCTTCAAAATTACACTATTTCTTAATACCAAACCATTTGTATATATTTCAAAGGGACCGAGAGAGTAATATTTAAAAGTTCTACATGAATCATTCAAATTTGAACTTTTAAAACTAATTTACTTATTTTTTATAAAATATGTATTTCTAAATTAATTAAGTTAAACAATTTATAGGAGTAAATAATTGGTACTAAATACAACAATTTTTTTTCAACCACATTATGTAATTTATAAAAAAACATCTTAGTGCAAATATATTATATTATATAATTTCAAATAATATATTAGTGTTTTTCCAAAAAATAAAATGGTGTAATACAAAAATGATCAAAATAGACTATTTATGACCATTTTCAACAATATTTCTTATGAAGTTGGTCGGTTACATTGTGATCGGATATAATTGATGAAAATATTTCTTTGTTTGTCTATAAACATGAAAAAGACCAACAAACCAAAGTTGACACGGACCACCCTGACATCCTAGTCAACCGTGACATGTGGCACATACATGCCAAGTAGGAAAAACCGGGACCAAGCAAAGGTGAATTGTAGATTTAAAAGTAACCAAAAACTTGGTCGGTTATCAAATTTTATTAAACATTCACGTTGCTGCCATGTAAATGGGTGGGACCAATAGTCAAGAAAATGAAAAAGTTATTTATTACCTTTTTGATCCGTAATGACCATTATCATAGATCGAAAAGTCATTTCCGACTCAGACTCATCCAATGTGACATATTTGGTCGTAACTTAATATAGGTGAAATTAATACAAACAGGTATTTAGAAAGTACACAAGTGAGATATAGACATCATAAGTTATATTCTAATTAATGATTATAAGATTTCTAAGTTCTCCTCTAAAATGATTTTTCCATGGCCTCCAACCTTAATTACCTATTATATTATAATCACAAAATATGCTCAAAAGATTATAAAATTCATTTATATTGTTTTTGGCCCTTTTTTATTAAAAGCATTTATTTATGACCTATTGTTTCTCTTTTTCTTTTAATTACAAGTATTATTAGTGACTACATATTGTTATATTACTAATATATATATCTATTGACATCCATAAGGTTGGATCGTTGAAAAATATTTTTAAAATAATCGAAACACTAATTCAAGATTCAACACTAGCTAGCTGTACTAGTCAAACTGATGCTTGACTGTTAAAATGTCAAACCAAATAAAATTATTTTGATATGAAATTTTGGGTACATCACTAATATATATATATATATATATTGACATCCATACGGTTGGATTATTGAAAAATATTTTTAAAATAATCGTAACACTAATTCAGGATTCAACACTAGTTAGCTGTACTAGTCGAACTGATGCTTGACTGTTAAAATGGCAAACCAAATAAAATTATTTTGATATAAAATTTTGGTTATATCACTAATATATTTATCTATTGACATCTATACGGTTGGATTATTGAAAAATATTTTTAAAATAATCGTAACACTAATTCAGGATTCAACACTAGTTAGTTGTACTAGTCAAACTGATGCTTGACTGCTAAAATGTCAAACCAAATAAAATTATTTTGATATGAAATTTTGGGTACATCACTAATATATATATCTATTGACATCCATACGGTTGGATTATTGAAAAAATATTTTTAAAATAATCGTAACAGTAATTCAGGATTCAACACTAGTTAGCTGTACTAGTCGAACTGATGCTTGACTGTTAAAATGGCAAACCAAATAAAATTATTTTGATATAAAATTTTGGTTATATCACTAATATATTTATCTATTGACATCCATACGGTTGGATTATTGAAAAATATTTTTAAAATAATCGTAACACTAATTGAGGATTCAACACTAGTTAGTTGTACTAGTCGAACTGATACTTGACTGTTAAAATGTCAAACCAAATAAAATTATTTTGATATGCAATTTTGGTTATATCACTAATATATTTATCTATTGACATCCATACTGTTGGATCATTGAAAAATATTTTTAAAATAATCGAAACCTTAATTCAAGATTCAACACTAGTTAGCTGTACTAGTCAAACTGATGCTTGACTGTTAAAAGGTCAAACCAAATAAAATTATTTTGATATGAAATTTTGGTTATATCACTAATATATATATATATATATATATATATATATATATATTGACATCCATATAGTTGGATCGTTGAAAAATATTTTTAAAATAAATGTAACACAAATTCAAAAGTAAACACTAATTAGATGTATTAGTCAAAATCATGTTTGACTGTTAAAATGTCAAACCAAATAAAATTATTTTGATATGAAATTTTGGTTATATCACTAATATATATATTTATTGACATCCATACGGTTGGATTGTTGAGAAATATTTTTAAAATAATCGAAACACAAATTCAGAAGTAAACAGTAGTTAATTGTACTAGTCAAACTCGAGTTTGACTGTTAAAATGACAAGCCAAATTAAAGCCAAATATATTTATTTATATTTAAAATAATTATCAATATTTAATCTACTTAAATTTTAATAAAAAATTTATTGAAACATAAGTGAAAATTAAAGGGGCAAATGGACCTTTATTTCTGATTTTTCCAAAATAAAACACCACGCCTTTTGAGAAACAGGACAGTGTAATAATCTAATTGCTTCAGATCTGAATTTATTTTCATTTTCTCTTTCTTGCTTCTCTCTCTCCCCTTCACTCTTCCCCTCTCTTTCTCCCTCCCTCCTCTCCTGGTTATGCAAAATCTATACATACATAAATGTTTACTTTATTTCTAGCCTCCTTTGGTTGATTCGTATGCTTCTTTCACTGGGGCTTTAGTTATGGTTTCGTTTAGGATTTAAATTCGACTTCAATTTGGGGTTTTAGTCCGTCTTCAAAACTAGGGCTTTGGGGCTTATTTTTGGATTCAAGGAAGGCGTCTCTCTCTCTCTTTCTCTCTCTCTCTCTCTCTTCCTGGTATGCATATCTCTCTCCCCTCTCTCTATGCTCATATATCTCTCTCTCCCTCTCTCCTTCCCCCTCTCTTTCCCTCTCTTTGTATATATATTTGCGTGGATTTTGTAAATTGTACTGTAATTAGCTACTGATTTTCTTGTAGTGATTTATCTGGTAGATTTGTATTTATTTGTTTTTGTTTGTGTTGCTTAGAGAATACAAAATAATTTGAATTGTGAAGAACAGTCTTGTGGGAAAATATCAATAAATAACAAATCAGCTAATATAGTTCAATATTACCATTTCTTTGTTTAAGAAGGATTTTTTTTTCCAGATTGGCACTTGCATATCATATTCAATATTTTTGGTGTGTGTAATGCTGAGTTGTCTTCCGATATACAGAACAAACCCCTGATTCGCAAAGTTGTTATGCTTTATGTACCTGGCCTTGACGCAGGTCTTTACTTGTCACAATCTAAGGTACTCCACAGTTTCAAAGAGTACTGTGGCGTTCCAAGAGCAGTGTTAGCTCTAAGGTTGGTGATGTTTATCTTTTCTAGCATAATATTGGATTCATGCATTGCATTTCTTGAAAGTTTATGCTTTTGGTTTTTTGTTTGTTGATAGCTGTGTAGCAGATGGAATACAGACTATAGATGCTCTCCTTACATGCAAGGTGAAAATAAAAAGGGATATTGCTGAGCCTATAAGCAAACCTGTTCAGAATCAGAAATCTGATCAAGGTATATATCAGCTATAAAGTTGTAGACTTGTAGTGCTTTCTGGGTTAAAAGAAGTAAAATAGTAAACTATATTCGATGCAGGAACCTGTGATTCTGTTTTGATCTATCCTCTGGTGATCACTTGAAAGATTTACCATTTCCCCTGTTATATTACACACTCACAGAGACCGAACTAGACCAAAATGGTTACTTTCGTAGTCAACCAGGTGACAATATATATACAGTATACCATTTCCTTATTATGGCTAAATCGCAACAACATAGATATGCCGTATAGATAATATACTTTCACATTAGAATTATTGAGTTTGTCTTGAACATAATGTATGCACTGAGCACTATGCCGCTTATAAATTGATTCTCTACGTGGATCCTACCTCAATAATTAAAATAGGCTCACAACTTAGCGACATACTGAGCATTAAATCAAGAGTTCTTTTCCATGAATCAAACTCAACACTGACTAGCATCTAGTCTTCCTATCTCACACAAGTGCTGTATTCACTGGCTGATGACAGTTTAGACGAATCAGGTCAAGGACGGATGCCTAACATTGGAAACAATATGTGTAATATTTCGATACTGAACTAGAGACTTATATCATGGCCAACTGGATATTAACATAATATGCTGAATACTTTAATTAAGCCTGCCAGACAATGTACATCAATACCACGCGCTACTACACCTCTGTTCAGATGGTTTCTAACACTTTCCTCTTCTGTATTCTCTGCATTAATCCAGAAATTTTTTTCTGCCTTCGAGCAAATCACATGTTATACTCCGTTCAAAATCATATCATAATCACACCAACTATAGATCAGTTTATTTTGGGAAGATTGTACCTGAAGGCCTCCTCCTGAATACAAACGCTTTTTCATCGTAAGTAGAATAGTTGGTACACTATTTCCCCTTTGACCATAAGAACACTGCATTGAGTTGGCAGAAACCCCAAAAACACTGACACTGAACCAGTAGACAATTAATTTGTTATATAATCCAGTGAACCAGAATGAATTAGATCCAAATAAATTGATGACATTCGAATTCGATATATTAGCAATGTAAGAATGGCTACATAAAAAAACTTTGTTCTTCTAATCAATTAACTGTATAGTTCCAGATCGGATTTTCTTAGTCAGACTTGTTAGTTATTGATATTGCGGATTGAATTTTGATGGGATCATGACAGTGTCTCTATTGCATATGCTATAGCAGTATATGTGACTGTATAGTCCGTACATCTATTGATTAATAGGGTTGTAGTGAAGGATATGGTAAAAATGTATTGCTTTTTATCTGTTCGTTTTGCTTGGTTTAGGTGGAAAGTTCTTAAAAAAACTTGTTCTATTGATTGGCAGGAAATCTGGTGAACCAAGCAAGAGGAAGTCATACTTGCCTGTTGATGAACAGTTCTTGATAACAAGAAATGATAAATTTAATCTCAATATCCCTGGAATGTTTAGTTTCCTGTAAGTTGTTTTTTTTCTTTTTTGCTAAGTAGATAGTTTTTATTTTGTTATAGGAACTTATTATTTTATAATTGATTGTGATCATTAACTTGTATTATCTATTCTAGTTGTAGTATCTTTAGTTAATATATGTATATAATATTGCCCCATGTGTTGTGTTCAATATATACTGAGTGTACATGTAAAAGAAAATGATCTTACATTTTTTAATACATAATTACCAGGATGTCATAAATAACGATGTTACTAAAATAAGCCAGATTAGACAGAGTTCATCCACCTAAAGATGCAATTGTCACAATGTGCGAACATGTTAGCAACTTGCTCCTGATCTTGTGTTCTCCAAAGCTACCCTAAGAAGGTATCTATCTAATAACCAAGTTGATAAACCTTCTAGTTAATCTCAACCTGAAAAGTCGTCAATTTTGCAGAGTGACTATATTTCTTCAAAAATTAAAGCTGTTTTGGAGATTCTTGCATCTCATTGCAAGTCAAACAGTCAAATTTCCCAGTTGCATGGTGTGGATTCTTCAAATTTAGATAAAATATTGGCTCTTCAGGTATTTTCCTAAATTTGTTTATGTATGAAGTTTCCTGTGCTAAATATATGTCCTGCTTTTTTAGTCAAGTAGTTGAGTCAATTAGTATATTCTCTTTGTACACTGCATGTCAATGATTTATTATAAGTTCACTTGCTCTAAATCAAAAGTTTACAATAATGGTACCCTGCTTGTACCAACTTGGTGAGAACTGAAGTGCTTTCGAAATGTGTATTTAATTTCCAAATAGTCAGGTAATAGGCTAGTTTGACAGAAATATATAGTTAAATAGTTCAAAGTTTAATTTTACAGTAGTAAGCATTTAGGGTCCAAAGATATGTTTCTGTGTTTGAGTGGTTTTTAATTCTCTGCATATTGCAGTATTTGATAGATTGACCCAATTATAAATGGTTCTCATACATGAACATGATTTCCATACTTATTTAGTCATGATACAAGATTTATTATTTTTTTTAACTTAACTTTATGGTTTTTTCTATATTTGTATAAACTGCAGTTTATAGAAGACAAATGACATATTTTTGTCACTACTGTGTTAGATTTGTGTCTAGCAATAGAATGTTGTCGTTTATTATTTCTCGTGCTCTAAGTGTGTGTTCTTTTGGTGCACAGGTCATTTGCCACTGATTTCAGGTTTCGATTGCATGACAAGTTCATCAGCTATATTTGAATTAAGACAACAGGGATATTTCCCTGGGCGCCTAATTTAAGAGCATGGCATTCATAATATAAGTTACTTCTAAGTTAGACGTAAAGAATGTAATTATGTAATGTGTTTGATTTAGAATTATTGATAAAACTTAATTCAATGATAATTGTGTATTTTGTTTTAATAAATGTTGATTGTCTTTTGGCAGTTTTAGAGTTTATTTTGAGTTTGCGATTGTATAAAATTTTGGCAGGTTTAGGTTTAGAATTTAAATTGGAAGCGGAAAATGGTTGGATACTGAAAAATTAGTATTTGGTTATTCTGGAAAAACAAACTTACGACGGTTATTCTTCAAACATTCCGTTCAAACATTCCGTCGTAATGTATATATTTTCATATTTAATTTTTTTTTTGAATTTTCATTTTCAAGCTTGTAGGCCCCACCTTCTAAAATACGACGATTTTTCTGTCGGAAATTTCTAACTTACGATGCTTTTTTCCGTCGTAAATTATGTTTTATCTTTTTAAAAGTGGGTCCCGTAAAGTAATATCCGACGTTTTTTCTGTCGTAAGTACATAACTGACGACGTTATTGTTCGTCGTATTCTGGTATCTTACGACGATAAATTCCGTCGTAAGTAGATTTATTATTTTATTCAGTATGTGGGCTCCTAATTCCTAACTTGCGACGCAATTTTATCTTGAGACGAAAAAACGAACTTACTACTCGACCAAAAACGACGATTTTTTTCCGTCGTAAATGGCTCAATTACGACGATTTCAGTTCAAAAAAACCGTCGTAAATGGCCAGATTTGTTGTAGTGAAATGGCCAGATTTGTTGTAGGCAATGGTATATAAAACATTAGAAATTTCTAGGAAATTTGTCAGAAATTTCTTTACCTAATATTCTTCAATCAAGTAATTTTTATATTTCTCTATTATTTTTTTTAGTTCATATTCTTTTTAAGGTTTAAAAACAAAGAAATAACTTTTTTGTTTGTTTTTTATAGTTGTATGATAAATATCAAAATAAAATATTTATTAAATTTATTATTTTATTTAGTAATCCAAAAACACAATTGCAAATGATAAATTTTTGAATTTTGTAATTGGTGCATATTTCCCACTCTCTCCGTCTCAATTCTATAAATTTTCAAAGTGACTCAGAATTATAAAATTTTGTTATATAGAAATTAACTACTCACTAGTTATATATATATATATACAAATAATCAAATAGAAACTAAAATTAAAATAAAAACTAGAAACTAATATCAGCCCTTAGATCAATCTAATCCAAGGGCCCCCTAGATGTAGTACACACGATATATATGCTCCCTCCTACACATAATTCTAGTTTTTCCCCTCGGTTTTTTATTTAATTTTTCCCGTTAATCGGTGAACTTTTTTTGAAATCCGACTTCACTGTATTTTTCTCCATATGTGCCA
Source organism: Apium graveolens (assembly GCF_009905375.1). NCBI lineage: Eukaryota > Viridiplantae > Streptophyta > Magnoliopsida > Apiales > Apiaceae > Apium > Apium graveolens. The sequence continues at coordinate 43,485 of NW_027418303.1, read as the reverse complement.
TGTTTTGACATGATTTAACAAAAAAATTATTTTAGTTTTTAGTTTTCATTATAAGGAGGTTTGTATTAGAGTAGCCCCATATATATATATATATATATATATAATATTGATGAGTACCATCACTTTACTCAATTTTTTACTTTTTTTCTTCAAAATTACACTATTTCTTAATACCAAACCATTTGTATATATTTCAAAGGGACCGAGAGAGTAATATTTAAAAGTTCTACATGAATCATTCAAATTTGAACTTTTAAAACTAATTTACTTATTTTTTATGAAATATGTATTTCTAAATTAATTAAGTTAAACAATTTATAGGAGTAAAGAATTGGTACTAAATACAACAATTTTTTTTCAACCACATTATGTAATTTATAAAAAAACATCTTATTGCAAATATATTATATTATATAATTTCAAATAATATATTAGTGTTTTTCCAAAAAATAAAATGGTGTAATACAAAAATGATCAAAATAGACTATTTATGACCATTTTTAACAATATTTCTTATGAAGTTGGTCGGTTACATTGTGATCGGATATAATTGATGAAAATATTTCTTTGTTTGTCTATAAACATGAAAAAGACCAACAAACCAGAGTTGACACGGACCACCGTGACATCCTAGTCAATCGTGACATGTGGCACATACATGCCAAGTAGGAAAAACGGGGACCAGGCAAAGGTGAATTGTAGATTTAAAAGTAACCAAAAACTTGGTCGGTTATCAAACTTTATTAAACATTCACGTTGTTGCCATGTAAATGTGGGTGGGACCAATACTCAAGAAAATGAAAAAGTGATTTATTACCTTTTTGATCCGTAATGACCATTATCATAGATCGAAAAGTCATTTCCGACTCAGACTCATCCAATGTGACATATTTGGTCGTAAGTTAATATAGGTGAAATTAATACAAACAGGTATTTAGAAAGTACACAAGTGAGATATAGACATCATAAGTTATATTCTAATTAATGATTATAAGATTTCTAAGTTCTCCTCTAAAATGATTTTTCCATGATTTTTCCATGGCCTCCAACCTTAATTACCTATTATATTATAATCACAAAATATGCTCAAAAGATTATAAAATTCATTTATATTGTTTTTGGCCCTTTTTTATTAAAAGCATTTATTTATGACCTACTGTTTCTCTTTTCTTTTAATTACAAGTATTATTAGTGACTACATATTGTTATATCAATAATATATATATATATATCTATTTACATCCATACGGTTGGATCGTTGAAAAATATTTTTAAAATAATCGAAACACTAATTCAAGATTCAACACTAGTTAGCTGTACTAGTCAAACTGATGCTTGACTGTTAAAATGTCAAACCAAATAAAATTATTTTGATATGAAACTTTGGGTACATCACTAATATATATATCTATTGACATCCATATGGTTGGATTATTGAAAAATATTTTTAAAATAATCGTAACACTAATTCAGGATTCAACACTAGTTAGTTGTACTAGTCGAACTGATGCTTGACTGTTAAAATGGCAAACCAAATAAAATTATTTTGATATAAAATTTTGGTTATATCACTAATATATTTATCTATTGACATCTATATGGTTGGATTATTGAAAAATATTTTTAAAATAATCGTAACACTAATTCAGGATTCAACACTAGTTAGTTGTACTAGTCAAACTGATGCTTGACTGTTAAAATGTCAAACCAAATAAAATTATTTTGATATGAAATTTTGGGTACATCACTAATATATATATCTATTGACATCCATACGGTTGGATAATCGTAACACTAATTCAGGATTCAACACTAGTTAGCTGTACTAGTCGAACTGATGCTTGACTGTTAAAATGGCAAACCAAATAAAATTATTTTGATATAAAATTTTGGTTATATCACTAATATATTTATCTATTGACATCCATATGGTTGGATTATTGAAAAATATTTTTAAAATAATCGTAACACTAATTGAGGGTTCAACACTAGTTAGTTGTACTAGTCGAACTGATACTTGACTGTTAAAATGTCAAACCAAATAAAATTATTTTGATATGCAATTTTGGTTATATCACTAATATATTTATCTATTGACATCCATACCGTTGGATCGTTGAAAAATATTTTTAAAATAATCGAAATCTTAATTCAAGATTCAACACTAGTTAGCTGTACTAGTCAAACTGATGTTTGACTGTTAAAATGTCAAACCAAATAAAATTATTTTGATATGAAATTTTGGTTATATCACTAATATATATATATATATATATATATATTGACATCCATATGATTGGATCGTTGAAAAATATTTTTAAAATAAATGTAACCCAAATTCAAAAGTAAACACTAATTAGATGTATTAGTCAAAATCATGTTTGACTGTTAAAATGTCAAACCAAATAAAATTATTTTGATATGAAATTTTGGTTATATCACTAATATATATATCTATTGACATCCATACGGTTGGATTGTTGAGAAATATTTTTAAAATAATCGAAACACAAATTCAGAAGTAAACAGTAGTTAGTTGTACTAGTCAAACTCGAGTTTGACTGTTAAAATGACAAGCCAAATTAAAGCCAAATATATTTATTTACATTTAAAATAATTATCAATATTTAATCTACTTAAATTTTAATAAAAATTTATTGAAACATAAGTGAAAATTAAAGGGGCAAATGGACCTTTATTTCTGATTTTTCCAAAATAGAACACCACGCCTTTTGAGAAACAGGACAGTGTAATAATCTAATTGCTTCAGATCTGAATTTATTTTCATTTTCTCTTTCTTGCTTCTTTCTCTCCCCTTCACTCTTCCCCTCTCTTTCTCCCTCCCTCCTCTCCTGGTTATGCAAAATCTATACATACATAAATGTTTACTTTATTTCTAGCCTCCTTTGGTTGATTCGTATGCTTCTTTCACTGGGGCTTTAGTTATGGTTTCGTTTAGGGTTTAAATTCGACTTCAATTTGGGGTTTTAGTCGTCTTCAAAACTAGGGCTATGGGGCTTATTTTTGGATTCAAGGAAGGCGTCTCTCTCTCTCTTTCTCTCTCTCTCTCTTCCTGGTATGCATATCTCTCTCCCCTCTCTCTATGCTCATATATCTCTCTCTCCCTTTCTCCTTCCCCCTCTCTTTCCCTCTCTTTGTATATATATTTGCGTGGATTTTGTAAATTGTACTGTAATTAGCTACTGATTTTCTTGTAGTGATTTATCTGGTAGATTTGTATTTATTTGTTTTTGTTTGTGTTGCTTAGAGAATACAAAATAATTTGAATTGTGAAGAACAGTCTTGTGGGAAAATATGAATAAATAACAAATCAGCTAATATAGTTCAATATTACTATTTCTTTGTTTAAGAAGGATTTTTTTTTCCAGATTGGCACTTGCATATCATATTCAATATTTTTGGTGTGTGTAATGCTGAGTTATCTTCCGATATGCAGAACAAACCCCTGATTCGCAAAGTTGTTATGCTTTATGTACCTGGCCTTGACGCAGGTCTTTACTTGTCACAATCTAAGGTACTCCACAGTTTCAAAGAGTACTGTGGCATTCCAAGAGCAGTGTCAGCTCTAAGGTTGGTGACGTTTATCTTTTCTAGCATAATATTGGATTCATGCATTGCATTTCTTGAAAGTTTATGCTTTTGGTTTTTTGTTTGTTGATAGTTGTGTAGCAGATGTAATACAGACTATAGATGCTCTTCTTACATGCAAGGTGAAAATAAAAAGGGATATTGCTGAGCCTATAAGCAAACCTGTTCAGAATCAGAAATCTGATCAAGGTATATATCAGCTATAAAGTTGTAGACTTGTAGTGCTTTCTGGGTTAAAAGAAGTAAAATAGTAAACTATATTCGATGCAGGAACCTGTGATTCTGTTTTGATCTATCCTCTGGTGATCACTTGAAAGATTTACCATTTCCCCTGTTATATTACACACTCACAGAGACCGAACTAGACCAAAATGGTTACTTTCGTAGTCAACCAGGTGATTATATATATACAATATACCATTTCCTTATTATGGCTAAATCGCAACAACATAGATATGCAGTATAGATAATATACTTTCACATTAGAATTATTGAGTTTGTCTTGAACAGAATGTATGCACTGAGCACTATGCCGCTTATAAATTGATTCTCTACGTGGATCCTACCTCAATAATTAAAATAGGCTCAAACCTTAGCGACATACTGAGCATTAAATCAAGAGTTCTTTTCCATGAATCAAACTCAACACTGACTAGCATCTAGTCTTCCTATCTCACACAAGTGCTGTATTCACTGGCTGATGACAGTTTAGACGAATCAGGTCAAGGACGGATGCCTAACATTAGAAACAATATGTGTAATATTTCGATACTGGACTAGAGACTTATATCATGGCCAACTGGATATTAACATAATGTGCTGAATACTTTAATTAAGCCTGCCATACAATGTACATCAATACCACGCGCTACTACACCTCTGTTCAGATGGTTTCCAGCACTTTCCTCTTATGTATTCTCTGCATTAATCCGGAAATTTTTTTCTGCCTTCGAGCAAATCACATGTTATACACCGTTCAAAATCATATCATAATCACACCAACTATAGATCAATTTATTTTGGGAAGATTGTACGTGAAGGCCTCCTCCTGAATACAAACGCTTTTTCATCGTAAGTAGAATAGTTGGTACACTATTTCCCCTTTGACCATAAGAACACTGCATTGAGTTGGCAAAAACCCCAAAAACACTGACACTGAACCAGTAGACAATTAATTTGTTATATAATTCAGTGAACCAGAATGAATTAGATCCAAATAAATTGATGACATTCGAATTCGATATATTAGCAATGTAAGAATGGCTACATAAAAAAACTTTGTTCTTCTAATCAATTAACTGTATAGTTCCAGATCGGATTTTCTTAGTCAGACTTGTTAGTTATTGATATTGCGGATTGAATTTTGATGGGATAATGACAGTGTCTCTATTGCATATGCTATAGCAGTATATGTGACTGTATAGTCCGTACATCTATTGATTAATAGGGTTGTAGTGAAGGATATGGTAAAAATGTATTGCTTTTTATCTGTTCATTTTGCTTGGTTTAGGTGGAAAGTTCTTAAAAAACTTGTTCTATTGATTGGCAGGAAATCTGGTGAACCAAGCAAGAGGAAGTCATACTTGCCTGTTGATGAACAGTTCTTGATAACAAGAAATGGTAAATTTAATCTCAATATCCCTGGAATGTTTAGTTTCCTGTAAGTTGTTTTTTTTCTTTTTTACTAAGTAGATAGTTTTTATTTTTTTATAGGAACTTATTATTTTATAATTGATTGTGATCATTAACTTGTATTATCTATTCTAGTTGTAGTATCTTTAGTTAATATATGTATATAATATTGCCCCATGTGTTGTGTTCAATATATACTGAGTGTACATGTAAAAGAAAATGATCTTACATTTTTTAATACATAATGACCAAGATGTCATAAATAACGATGTTACTAAAATAAGCCAGATTAGACAGAGTTCATCCACCTAAAGATGCAATTGTCACAATGTCCGAACATGTTAGCAACTTCCTCCTGATCTTGTGTTCTCCAAAGCTACCCTAAGAAGGTATCTATCTAATAACCAAGTTGATAAACCTTCTAGTTAATCTCAACGTGAAAAGTCGTTAATTTTGCAGAGTGACTATATTTCTTCAAAAATTAAAGCTGTTTTGGAGATTCTTGCATGTCATTGCAAGTCAAACAGTCAAATTTCCCAGTTGCATGGTGTGGATTCTTCAAATTTAGATAAAATATTGGCTCTTCAGGTATTTTCCTAAATTTGTTTATGTATGAAGTTTCCTGTGCTAAATATATGTCCTGCTTTTTTAGTCAAGTAGTTGAGTCAATTAGTATATTCTCTTTGAACACTGCATGTCAATGATTTATTATAAGTTCACTTGCTCTAAATCAAATGTTTACAATAATGGTACCGTGCTTGTACCAACTTGGTGAGAACTGAAGTGCTTTCGAAATGTGTATTTAATTTCCAAATAGTCAGGTAATAGGCTAGTTTGACAGAAATATATAGTTAAATAGTTCAAAGTTTAATTTTACAGTAGTAAGCATTTAGGGTCCAAAGATATGTTTCTGGGTTTGTGTGGTTTTTAATTCTCTGCATATTGCAGTATTTGATAGATTGACCCAATTATAAATGGTTCTCATACATCAACATGATTTCCATACTTATTTAGTCATGATACAAGATTTATTATTTTTTTTAACTTAACTTTATGGTTTTTTCTATATTTGTATAAACTGCAGTTTACAAAAGACAAATGACATATTTTTGTCACTACTGTGTTAGATTTGTGTCTAGCAATAGAATGTTGTCGTTTATTATTTCTCGTGCTCTAAGTGTGTGTTCTTTCGGTGCACAGGTCAATTGCCACTGATTTCAGGTTTCGATTGCATGACAAGTTCATCAGCTATATTTGAATTAAGACAACAGGGATATTTCCCTGGGCGCCTAATTTAAGAGCATGGCATTCATAATATAAGTTACTTCTAAGTTAGACGTAAAGAATGTAATTATGTAATGTGTTTGATTTAGAATTATTGATAAAACTTAATACAATGATAATTGTGTATTTTGTTTTAATAAATGTTGATTGTCTTTTGGCAGTTTTAGAGTTTATTTTGAGTTTGCGATTGTATAAAATTTTGGCAGGTTTAGGTTTAGAATTTAAATTGGATGCCGAAAATGGTTGGATACTGAAAAATTAGTATTTGGTTATTCTGGAAAAACAAACTTACGACGGTTGTTCTTCAAACATTCCGTCGTAATGTATATATTTTCATATTTAATTTTTTTTTTGAATTTTCATTTTCAAGCTTGTAGGCCCCACCTTCTAAAATACGACGATTTTTTTGTCGGAAATTTCTAACTTACGACGCTTTTTTCCATCATAAATTATGTTTTATCTTATTAAAAGTGGTCCCGTAAAGTAATATCCGACGTTTTTTCTGGCGTAAGTACATAACTTACGACGTTATTGTTCGTCGTATTCTGGTATCTTACGACGATAAATTCCGTCGTAAGTAGATTTATTATTTTATTCAGTATGTGGGCTCCTACTTCCTAACTTGCGACGCAATTTTATCTTGAGACGAAAAAACGAACATACTACTCGACCAAAAACGATAATTTTTTTTCGTCGTAAATGGCTCAATTACGACGATTTCAGTTCAAAAAACCCGTCGTAAATGGCCAGATTTGTTGTAGTGAAATGGCCAGATTTGTTGTAGGCAATGGTATATAAAACATTAGAAATTTCTAGGAAATTTGTCAGAAATTTCTTTACCTAATATTCTTCAATCAAGTAATTTTTATATTTCTCTATTATTTTTTTTAGTTCATATTCTTTGTAAGGTTTAAAAAAAAAGAAATAACTTTTTTGTTTGTTTTTTATAGTTGTATGATAAATATCAAAATAAAATATTTATTAAATTTATTATTTTATTTAGTAATCCAAAAACACAATTGCAAATGATAATTTTTTGAATTTTGTAATTGGTGCATATTTCCCACTCTCTCCGTCTCAATTCTATACATTTTCAAAGTTACTCAAAAATGTAAAATTTTATTACATAGAAATTAATTACTCACTTACATCCACTATCTTTTACTCACTTACATCCACTATCTTTTCCACTACACTAGTTATATATATATATATATATAGATATATATATATATAGACAAATAATCAAATAGAAACTAAAATTAAAATAAATACTAGAAACTAATCTCGTCCCTTATATCAATCTAATCTAAAGGCCCCCTAGATGTAGTACACAGGATTAATATGCTCCCTCCTACACATAATTCCAGCTTTTCCCCTCCGTTTTTGATTTGATTTTTCCCGTTAATCGGTGAACTTTTTTTGAAATCCGACTTCACTGTATTTTTCTCCATCTTGTAATGATCAATTTGCATACCATATGTGCTATGTTTTGACGAGATTTAAAAAAAAATTAGTTTAGTTTTTAGTTTTCATTATAAGGAGGTTTCTATTGGAGTAGCCCCTATATATATATATATAATATTGATGAGTACGATCACTTTACTCACTTTTCTTACTTTTTTTTTTCAAAATTACACTATTTCTTAATACCAAACTAATTTACTTATTTTTTATGAAATATGTATTTCTAAATTAATTAAGTTAAACAATTTATACGAGTAAAGAATTGGTACTAAATACAACAATTTTTTTCAACCACATTACGTAATTTATAAAAAAAACAGCTTAGTGTAAATATATATTATATTATATAATCTCAAATAATATATTAGTGTTTTTCCAAAAAATAAAATGGTGTAATACAAAAATGATCAAAATAGATTATTTATGACCATCTTCAACAATATTTCTTATGAAGTTGGTCGGTTACATTGTGATCGAATATAATTGATGAAAATATTTCTTTGTTTGTCTATAAACATGAACAAGACCAACAAAACAAAGTTAAAACCGACCACCGTGACATCGTAGTCAAGCGTGACATGTGGCACATACATGCCAAGTACGAAAAACTGGGACCAAGCAAAGGCGAATTGTAGATTTGAAAGTAACCAAAAACTTGGTCGGTTATCAAACGTTATTAAACATCGAGGTAGCTGCCATGTAAATGGGTGGGGCCAATACTCAAGAAAATGAAAAAGTTATTTACGACCTTTTTGATCGGTAATGACCATGATCATAGATAGAAAAGTCATTTCCAACTCAGACTCATCCAATCTGACATATTTGGTCCTAAGTTAATGTAGGTGACATTAATACAAACACGTATTTAGAAATACACAAGTGAGATATAGACATTTTGGACATCGTTTCTCAATGATATAGAAGAAAACTTAATACAAAATTAATAACATCATAAGTTATATTCTAATTAATGATTATATGATTTCTAAGTTCTCCTCTAAAATGATTTTTCCATGGCCTCCAACCTTAATTACCTATTATATTATAATCACAAAATATGCTCAAAAGATTATATAATTCATTTATATTCTTTTTGGCCCTTTTTTATTAAAAGCATTTACTTATAACCTATTGTTTCTCTTTTTGTTTTAATTACAAGTATTATTAGTGATTACATATTGTTTTTTATTACATTTGAACATAGTTGTGGATTAGTTTTTTTTTTTTGAAGTTCGCTTCTTCCGGTTTTTCCATCATCCAAGTCATGTTCTGCATTCTTGTTAAACTGCGCTTCTAATTTACTCTCATGATTATTTACCTTTGTACCTAATTCTTGCACATGTTGTTTAGTAGAAACCTTAGTTGACATCGAAACCAACTAAGTACCTTTCCACTAGCCAGTTTGGTGTGTGGCTCTTTCCATCAAAATCGACTGCATTTGTCCATCTCTGACTGTAGCTTTTTCAACGTTGCAGCCATCTCCTCGTTGTTGGAAGCGTTCTCTTGTGTGTTTTTCGAGTTTCGTGGTGGTTCACTGGTGGACATGATGTACGTGTGTAGAAATCCTTAGCAATTTTCCACAGACGGCGCCAATTATTTTTACCAAATTTATGTGTGTTAATGCTAAAAATATATTTATAAGTTTTTAATGAAAGAACTAGGATTATAACGTAATGAAAATAGCAAGTAAAAAACACCAGGATTTGGTGACGCGGAAAATCCTGTAAAGGATAAAAACCGTGGTAAAGATACACTTCTTGACAATCTCATCTAATCTCATCTAGCTTTTTTCTTTTCTTGTCAGGAATATGTGCATATGCAATACAACCGAAAATTCTTAGATTTCCAACCAAGCGCTTTGCCAATCGCCGACCTTGTTGGAAGATAAAGATACTTTCGTGCCATTTTTTGTGATATCTTGCTCGGCTTGCTTTTTTGTGGGATACTTATACATGTTTGATATTTAATTACAGGTTTTGCTTCTGTTCTTTGTGTCTATTCATTGCAAAACTTCTCTCTTTGTATTTATCATGTGAGAGACAGACAGCTAGACCTTCTCCTTTTCGATTTAAATTCCAATTATCCTCTTGCACTTGTCCTTTTGTAATGTACCTTATAAAGTTCTCATTTTTGGTTTAAAAATCTAATAACCTAAGAGATTCTCATGCTTTTGGATTACTCATCTGATGAGCCTAGAGAACTGCTCCTGAATTCGCATCTGATGAACCTTTGGAACTTCTCCTCTTCAATTCATCATGTGGGCCCGTGGAGCCATGTGCCCCAGTCGTCTGGATATGCTAATCAGGAGCTTATTCTCATTCATCCTCAAGACACCTGTAATAGTGATCCTCGCTCCTCCGACATTATTAAACTTGTGCTCTGAATTATGCTGCTGGTTAAATTAGCTTGGGAGGTTAAAGGAATTTCCATAATGTTGTTCACAGAGGTCAAATGGTTCACGGCTACTGGCAACATCTGAAAATTCAGAATAGTTGCAACACTAATGGGATTGTTTTGATAATATTAATAATTTAACACCCATAATGCACAGCAGGTCCAGGGTCCATCACCCATGCTGGAAAGCAAACATTTGCAGTAATGATACAGTTGGAACTTAAACCGTGTACTTCTGAACTGCAGTTGAGTCTGGAGGCACACGGATGTGAGTATAAAGTTGAAGTTGACCCCAAACAAGTAGAGAAATAATGTATCATATCATAGAGCATCATGTTGCAAATGTGTGTACATAAGAAAAAATCTGTTACACTGGTGAAGATGCACAGTCTTCCTTCTTCAAAGTCTTGGGAGAGATGATGCTTAATCCGTTGTACTAGTACACTCATTCCCTAAAATTTAAGTTACAAAAATTAAGAGAATGAATAACTAATCTATTGCAGTTTCTCTTATGTCCTCTTAAAGCGTTATCAGCTATTAGTACTACCTTATGACTGGAACGGTTATAACCTAATCAAGGAACAATACTTTAACAAAAATAAAAAATATTTTAAAAACCCGATAAACATGAAAAGAAGTAAGAAGATAAAATTTTAAAAATAATTACTTAATTAAATCCTCGTGAATGATATAATTAATAAACCTGACAATCAAGCAACAATACTTTTATTAAAACAAAAAATATTAAAAAAACATATAAACTTTGCACATATTATTCCTTCATAAATGAAAAGGATATAAGATGAAAACAATTTGAAGTGGTCGAAACAATACCTCAACCCTTAATTTTCTCCCGATGAGACTTACCTTTGGTGTTGGTGTCTCTTAACATATTAACCACCACAACCATGAACATTTGGCAAACCAAGTCATTGCAAGAACATACAAGAACTAATATGCCAATATATAGAATTTGTGAAATAAAGGATGTAATGAGATTAAATATTTCTTTATTACACAAGAGAATTTATTTGAATTTTAATTGGAAAGGCAAAACATGATAGGATCCACGCCCAAAGCACTTCCATCAACTGAAAAAGGTGAAAGAGAGGTAGATAACTGAGATGGTTAGAGAAACCATATGGTTTGTTGCGCCACTAAGTACAAAATGAAAGAAACAAAGCTGAGAGACATCAAAATGAAGTATAATATCATTTAGCCAAGAACTATTTGAAAATTGGAAAATCGGTGAGGGCAATTCTTCAAGAATTTCAAAGTTTATGATGTCGAATTTATTAGATCCCATCTTTCTCTTGATTAAGTCATTTAACATGTGGATCAACTTATATATTACGTCATTTTAACAAACCCCTCATATTTAGATGAGCTATCAATATAAGAAAAACAGGTAAATACGACCGGCCAAAAGTCCTCGCATTTACCTAAATATGTCAGGACACGGTGGTATCTTTTAGTTTCTGGATCGGTCATAATACGGGAGGAATGTTTAGTAAGTCGATCATTTTTAAAGTAAATTGGACCAGCTAATTTTGACCATTTAAAAAAAACCGCTTAAATTCAACTGGCCAAATTTGACCAAGGTAGTCGAATTTGACTTTTCACCAAAAAATTGAAAATCCCGCCAAAACTATTAAATATTTTGAATAAATTTAAAATGTCTTCCTAAAATTAAATTGACCGTATATGGTCAAAGATGCGAATCTAAATTCCACCACCTTCGGTTGAATTAACAAACACCAGTTTTAAGAGACAAATCTCTCGCTGGAAATTGGAAAATTTCCAGATTCCGGTGAGTTTACCCAGGTCCAGTCATATTCCAGCAGCTTTAATTTCTCCAAAAAAGCTCAGTTTTCAGTCCAATTTTTCAACTTAATACACTCAAAATTGACCCAACAATCTCATATTCATATCCAAACTTACAAATAACTAGCATTTAATCGATTCCGGCCAAAATCAATTGAACGTCTGTAAAGAAAAAAACAACATTAACAAAAAATTCACCAAACTAAAAAAACCTTAATATAAACAATTTCCCCACCACATACCAAGCATGTAAATGGAGCAACACAGTCAATCATAAATCATGAAAAAATTATCTACACGCTCATGTTCAATGATCTATCGATTCGTAACTTCAAAACACATCAATAAACAACCTAAAGTAAAAAGTCTAATTCGAATTAAAATCAAGAAAATGGAAATTTTTGAAAAATTATCTACCTAGCTCTCTACCGAATTATTACCTTCAGGAGGGAGAGTAAGATGGTGGGAGGGACACAAATAGAAATAGAGGGGGAGAGAGAAAAAGAGAAGGGGTGGGTTACGTGAGTGAAAGGAGGGCTTCGGGTTAAAAATTTTATTTAATCATTTTTTTTTACTTATAATTTGGTTTTATTAAATGTAAATTCAACCGTTGGATGAGTGTTTTAGGGGTTAAATTTGGTGTGTTAGATCTAATGCAAGGGGACTATTGAAGTGACACTAAATTCAACTGTAACCGGTCGAATTTAGGAGTGTCGATTAATATTTTTCTTATGCTTTCTTATAATTTCTAGGAAATTAAAATTGTAATTAATTACCTTTTTTCTTACAAATATTATAATATTAAAAATATAATAAATTATATTAATAACTTGTAATTTTAATAAAAAATTTAAAATCATGAAGTTGGTCAATTTGAGCATAAATTCAATGAAAAAGATTGTGTGGTGAAATATTTAGTTAAGTTAGTGATACCTTATTTGTTAAAATTTGCATATAACATTTTCTTGTAACCATTTTAACATCCATGTGGTTGGATGGTCTAATATTATTCTAAATAGTAGGAACACTCTATGGTAAGAATCTCAACCCCTAAATTCGAATTTGTAAAATAATTCGAATAATCACATCCGTAATAGATTACTCAAAATAAATGAGATATAAATTAAAAACTAAAACCCTAATCGATACCCTAAAATTTAAATTTATAACCCCATGTAATCATACTACCTACTCTAATGTAGAGATTCAAAAACAAGTTAATTATTAGCTCACTAATATTTTGTCAAAAAATATAGTGAATGCAGTCCGTCGACTTGGAACGCGATAATTCTTTCATAATTTTTTAAACTTTTTTTTATAAAATATATTTAAATTTCACGGAAGTATCATAAAATTTAAATAAAAGTTCTTTCATCACATATATTTTTATACCATATAAACTTGTAGTTGGGATGAATGTTATTATTGTGTGTATACATATTTTTTAAAATATTCACTAACATTTAAATAGTTTAAATAAATTATTAAAAATTCTAAATATACTAAATACAATTGAATGTGGCCAAATTAGATACATACAAACGGATTTGTGTAGAAATATAAATTTAAAAATAGAGGGGAATTTCCACCAACTTTTGCCCCAAAAGTTTTAAAAGTTATAGGAAATTTCATGCCATTTCCAAATAATAAATTTGACCAAAATCGATTGAATTTAGGAGAGCCAAAAAATTCAATGCGGAAAATTTCATCCAATATTTTTTTACCTAAGGCGGGGAAGAATTTGGTAATAAGCGGGATATTTTTTCGAATTATTTTAATAATTTTTTAGATATCGGTTTAAAGCTGTAGGATGTTAAAAAGCTAAAGACATCACTTTTAAAAGTGGTGATGTTAAAAATATTTTTAACATCGGTGACACGGGTGACCAATGTCTAATCTATGATGTCTATTGAAAGTTTTCTTGTAGTGAATTAATGTGTTTATCTCGTATGCAAAATATATAAAGAATCTCTCCTTGCTAACTAAAAGATTATAAATTTATGTTGTTTTAAAATAAGCTAAGCTACACTTTAATTTGCTTTTTTATGAAAATAGAATAGTCTTCGAGTTCATAATTTTGCATTTCTATATGTGATTAAATCATGTACTTATTCAATTACATATTAACTTAGGTGCGAATATTCTTGTAAATTCCATGTAGACCTAGCCGCATAAATATGACAATCTTCTAAGTTTTGTATTCATAGAAAATGATCAAATTATTTCATTGCAGTTGCAAGTTTTATGTATATGTTTTGTGTGAGTAAGTTGTATGGAATTACTCAGAAAAAAACTCTTTCCCGTAATCTCCAACAATTTATTATACATTTAAATTCTTAGAAAGTGGTATTATAGATTTTGTGATTTAGAGATGACTTTCACAAAAATATTTTGCGATCAAAATTTTCTGGTATGACGGGAAATAATTGTAATCAGATAGATTTTTATGCGCGAGAGCCATTATTATTAATGAGATTAGAGCTAATAAAAAATTTAAGTTGCTAATGTGCGTCGGCATGGAGACAAACAAGAAAATCGATTTCGGTATTGTAAGAATCTCAAGATTTTTGAAAGATTATGGAATATGGATACAAGGAACCATACATGTTATCATACCGTAATAACTAAGACTTTGAAGAAAAATCCACTAACAGTTAAGAAGACTCTCTTTTTTATTAATCAAGTGGTGAATGGAGTAATTTTCTAAAGGATTTCTATGATATATCAACATTAAAGCTAACATGAGAAACTGTAAGTAAGTCCTAGAAAGCTCAAGAAAACCAATAATGAGAATATACTAGTTTTGTGTTCGTTTAATCATAAATATGAATATCTGATTAATATTTTATTAATGTGTAATATTAAAGTAGGTTAGTAAAATAGGAAATAAGTATATAAGTACATCTAAGTAAACATGTAAATATATAGAAAGTACAACTAATTTATACAAAATTTAAATATGTTAATAATTAAATAAGAAATAAGTATACAAATGCGTATAAATAAACATGCAATGCTTAGAAGTACAACAATGACCCGCCATTTAATTGAACCAACACACTACTTTCCTATTCATTATTAAATAATTAATTATCGGTCATGAGTTGCATAGATGATAAAAAGGGTGTATATAGTAAATATGATGTCATTATTTTCCTAGAATGAAAACTAATACGAACCCATTATATTTTCCCTTATTGCATGAAACTCTAAACCATTTTACAAAAGTTCAATAATTACTATATAAGTATTCTTTAAATAATCATTTACTTTTGGGTAAATAAATTAGGAAAATTATTTAGGTTAGATTTGAAAAAATATAGTCCTAAAACTGTAAATTTATTAGTTGGATTACATTTAATCAACAACTAATTTGAAAGAGATAAGACCACATATAGACTATATATAACATTAATGCGTTAGCCTAATTACCTATATTTGCTAACTTATTTAATTTATTTTGTGTGTTCTTTATATGTATATCTTTTGTTCCTCTTTATACATATATATGCATTTATATATATATATATATATATATTTATAGGTATGAGTGTGATATATAGATAGAATGAATGTGGCTGTCTTAATTTGTTTCAATTGTGTTGTTCATATGATTTTTTTTATGTGTATGGTGTATTCATGTTTATACATATATATGTATAACTATGATGGAGAAGGAGAGAATAAACGTGGCTCTCTATAGTAAACTAATAACCGAATATGTTTTTCATCTATATTTTATAAATTTTTTATGAACTTGGTTTGAGTTAAATCTCACTGTTATATGTTCTTCAAACACTTGAGTTTTTTGAGCTTCAATAGTTGTTATTGTTCATTTTCTATGTTGTCTTTTGTGATGACAAATGCTTTCATTTTGAAATAATGATGTAGAAAATTAATTTAACATCAATAAAATATGTAAATTATATAATTAGTAAGTTGTATTGTTATTTTGTGTCATGTACATCAAGTTTCGATTATGTATACCTATGTTTGCGTAAGAGCTAGAGGGGGGGTTTATTTGCGTCTTTATTTGATATGGGTTTAATGTTGTTAGTTCTCTATGAGTTGTATTTACGAATACTAATTAAGATTTCTATGTTTAATCGTATGAAATGAGAGTATGTAGAATTTTATCAATGCTTTTGATCTTGTTTTATTAGTTTTTCATTATTTTGACGATTTATCTGACTTGGAAATTATGTTTTTTTGTTATATTTAGTATCTTGCATGAATGATATCTAACTACTTGGAAATATTTTCTAATTACTTTGTAGTATGCAGGGAAAATGCTAATCAGAGACATGGGACATGGTCGTGGACTTAGTCGAAGAACTTGTGCTATTTTACGAACACCTAATCTACTTGCTCCACGCAATCAGAACACCCGTAAGATTACCAAAAACAATTGTAAGACCAATATAGAGACCCGGGCATGAAAATGACCTAGATCACATTCCGATCGCAAGTTTAGGGAAAAGAAACCAAAAACACCATGCCGCATCAAATTCCAAGTGGGACAGTAATTATTTATATATGTTTATCGTATAAATCTCATTCAACTTCAAAATGTATGTGAAAAATATGACTACGATTAGCTCATAGATTATGAAGCTTTTGTGTTTATGACTGACTACATTAAAATTAATTTTATAATATACAAAATGATACAACAGTGAAGATATTGAATGCGACTATTCGTTCAAAATGGGCAGTTGGGCATACAGGTGTATTGCCATTCTTGCACAAAATTCGAAATGGGCTGAAGAAGTTACCAAGAAGTTTGTTGTATGTTATTTTTATTTTTATAATCATGTACATTACACACACCTAAGTTCTTTTTATTAATTAAGGCATTTGAAGATGCAAAAACCCGAAAAGGCTAAAGAGTGTTTAGAATTATATGTCAAAAAGAGTATTAAAAAATTGGTCAATCAATTCTCCCTCTCTCTCGATGAGAGTCGGCCGCCCCATCTTCCTTTAACGCTAATCATCACACCTCCTTCTTCACCCTTTCTACCCATCTTCATCTCTATCTTCATCCTCTCTCTTCATCCATACAACATTTTTATCATTTGTTTTTAACTTTCTTTCAATAAATATTGGATTCTGTTCAAAAATTTACTTCTTTTTCGTTTCGTTTAATTGAGTTATTATTTATAGATGGTGTCCGGCAGGTAGATAGGTGAGGTGCTTTTGATACAGTAGTGAAAAGTGCATGTGCTCACCTCTCACAAAATATTTTTGTTCATAACACGAGGGCCCTCTCAGTTTTTGCAATTGAGTCCTCTGAACATTGTACTATCCATGGAATTAATGTGAGGGCAATTGTGAAACTACTGTTTTCGGTGGAGATGCAGGCTGGATCGCTCGAGAAACCATTATCTTTATTTTTAATTTTCAGAATATTTGTATTCAGTCAGTTAAGCAATCCGGAAACAAAGAGGCTAATTATTTAGTTCGTCTATTTGTTTTTCAACCTCGTTGCATGATGAATTGGGGGTTTGTACCGATTGAATTTTTTTCATGTTATTAATGAAATCTGCTATAAATTTGAAAAAAAACTAAATAAATAAATTGGTCAATCAAGAAAAGGGGTGGTTCGAAGAAAGTGTAGAGTTTGCCGAGAATGCTATAGACATAGGCATTTTCATCATTATTTCACAATGACATAGAAGAATTATAAGGTAATTAATGATTATATGATTTTTATACTCTCATTTCAGATTTTCGCATGGCCTACAACCTTAATTACCTATTATTTTATAATTGAAAATGTGATCAAGAGATTCTCAAATTCATTTATATTTTTTTATCCCTATATAATATTAATAATTTTATTTTTCTAATCTTTTTTTACATAATTAGATGTGATTAGTGCACTACTTATCATTTTTTTTCTCATTTTCTTTTCATTAAAAGCATTTCTTTGTGATTACATATTGTTTTTGTTTACATTTGATTTTAATTGTGGATTAGCAATTTATTTTATATATTAAACTTTGGGTTCTTTGGAGTTTATTTTTGTTTTGGATGATTGTTGGCCAACTAAATTTATTTTTAATTTATCTCCACACGTGCTAGGCTTTTAAACACATACAAAACAATACTTATAAGTAAAGTAAAATTAGTTTGAAATTATTATACAATTGATATATTACATATTATATAGACTTTGCTTGATAGGAATGTTGGATAGATATTATTTAAAACTTTTGTCTATATAAAGTAATTGTTACTTATTTCAATTTTAAAAATTTAATTTATAGTTAATAATCAATAAAAAGATGTTATGGCTATATAATTTATATAAAAGTAAATGAAATAATTTGTTGTAGTTTTGAGTAATGTATACAAGAGATAACTAATATTATCAATTTAAGATATCCCCATATAGATCCTCACAAATTTAACAATATTTGATTAATAATAATTAACATGATACTAATTTATCTATTATTTCCAAATGGGTTACTACGATTACATTGCTTGAATTTAAAAGATAATAGATAATAAAAAAATTAGTACAACAAGGACAGTGACAAAGAGGATGACTACGACCTCCTTGGACAATCAGATGACACCCTCATTCGAATCAGATGACCTAATACGAGACATGGTTTATGGGAAGAAGGGGCAAAACAGACGGATGTATTGTGCTGCTACAGTGGGGTCAACTGTGATGGCTGCCGCACTTTTTCGAGTTTTGGGGCAAGATTATGCAGAACTCCCTTCAGCCGCAACTGTGATAGGGTGACCTTTCCTATCACCTCCTGTGCAAAACATTACACTATTTTAATAAAAATAAATAAAAATCAATATAAAAGAATCAAAAAGAGAATTAGTATGTATAACTCCCCACATCTTTGATGTATAATGAACAATCCCTGATAAAGCTACACATATGAAAAAATTTAAGGATTAAAAGTGCCAACCTATAATACAAAGCAAATCAAAATCTTATTTATTAGAAATTAGTTGTACCTTTAGCACAAAGACCGTGATATCTTCCCCTGATCCGCTCTCCTCACCATCTTTGCAGCTCAATTGGTTGGTCATATACTAAATTTTGAAGTTCTGGAATATAGTAAGATTGGGGCGGCCCTCAAGGAATTAGGGATTATGGAGTATGTGCAACACCCTTAAGTTTATATATAGGGGTGATATATAAAACATTAGAAATTTGTAGGAAATTTCTTAGAAATTTCTTTATGTAATATTCTTCAATCAAGTAATTTTTCTATTTCTCTATTATTTTTTTTAGTTCATATTCTTTCTAAGGTTTAAAAACAAAGAAATAACTTTTTTGTTTGTTTTTTATAGTTGTATGATAAATATCAAAATAAAATATTTATTAAATTTATTATTTTATTTAGTAATACAAAAACACAATTACAAATGATAAATTTTTAAATTTTGTAATGGGTGCATATTTCCCACTCTCTCTGTCTCAATTCTATACATTTTCAAAGTGACTCAAAATTGTAAAATTTTATTATATAGAAATTAACTACTCACTAGTTATATATATATATATACAAATAATCAAATCGAAACTAAAATTAAAATAAAAATTAGAAACTAATCTCAGCCCTTAGATCAATCTAATCCAAGGTCCCCGTAGATGTAGTACACACAATATATATGCTCCCTCCTACACATAATTCCAGTTTTTCCCCTCCGTTTTTTATTTATTTTTTCCCGTTAATCGATAAACTTTTTTTGAAATCCGACTTCACTGTATTTTTCTCCATATGTGCCATGTTTTGACGTGATTTAACAAAAAAATTATTTTAGTTTTTAGTTTTCATTATAAGGAGATTTGTATTAGAGCAGCCCCCTATATATATATAATATTGATGAGTACCATCACTTTACTCAATTTTCTTACTTTTTTTCTTCAAAATTACACTATCTCTTAATACCAAACCATTTGTATATATTTCAAAGGGACCGAGAGAGTAATATTTAAAAGTTCTACATGAATCATTCAAATTTGAACTTTTAAAACTAATTTACTTATTTTTTTATGAAATATGTATTTCTAAATTAATTAAGTTAAACAATTTATAGGAGTAAAGAATTGGTACTAAATACAACAATTTTTTTTCAACTACATTATGTAATTTATAAAAAAACATCTTAGTGCAAATATATTATATTATATAATTTCAAATAATATATTAATATTTTTCCAAAAAATAAAATGGTGTAATACAAAAATGATCAAAATAGACTATTCATGACTATTTTCAACAATATTTCTTATGAAGTTGGTCGGTTACATTGTGATCAGATATAATTGATGAAAATATTTCTTTGTTTGTGTATAAACATGAACAAGACCAACAAACCAAAGTTGACACGGACCACCGTGACATCCTAGTCAAGCGTGACATGTGGCACATAGATGCCAAGTAGGAAAAACTGGGACGAAGCAAAGGTGAATTGTAGATTTAAAAGTAATCAAAAACTTGATCGGTTATCAAACTTTATTAAACATTCACGTTGCTGCCATGTAAATGGGTGGGGCCAATACTCAAGAAAATGAAAAAGTTATTTATTACCTTTTTGATCGGTAATGACCATTATCATAGATAGAGAAGTCATTTCCGACTCAGACTCATCCAATCTGACATATTTGGTCGTAAGTTAATATAGATGAAATTAATACAAAGAGGTATTTAGAAAGTACACAAGTGAGATATAGACATTTTGGACATGGTTTCTCAATGATATAGAAGAAAACTTATTACAAAATTAATAACATCATAAGTTATATTCTAATTAATGATTATATGATTTCTAAGTTCTCCTCTAAAATGATTTTTCCATGGCCTCCAACCTTAATTACCTATTATATTATAATCACAAAATATGCTCAAAAGATTATAAAATTCATTTATATTATTTTTGTCCCTTTTTTATTAAAAGCGTTTATTTATGACCTATTGTTTCTCTTTTTCTTTTAATTACAAGTATTATTAGTGAGTACATATTGCTTTTTATTACATTTAAACTTAGTTGTGGATTAGTTTTTTTTTTTGAAGTTCGCTTCTTCCGGTTTTTCCATCATCCAAGTCATGTTCTACATTCTTGTTAAACTGCGCTTCTAATTCACTCTCACGATTATTTACCTTTGTACTTAATTCTTGCACATGTTGTTCAGTAGAAACCTTAGGTGACATCGAAACCAACTAAGTACCTTTCCAATAGCCAGTTTGGTGTGTGGCTCTTTCCATCAAAATCGACTGCATTTGTCCATCTCGTAGCTTTTTCAACATTGCAGCCATCTCCTCGTTGTTGGAAGCGTTACCTTCTGTGTTTGTCAGGTTTCGTGGTGGTTCGCTGGTGGACATGATGTAGGTGTGTAGAAATCCTTAGCAATTTTCCACAGACGGCGCCAATTGTTTTTACCAAATTTATGTGTGTTAATGCTAATAATATATTTATAAGTTTTTAATGAAAGAACTAGGATTATAACGTAATGAAAATAGCAAGTAAAAAACACCACGATTTGGTGAGGCGGAAAATCCCGTAAAGGATCAAAACCGCAGGTGGGATTTGTAGCCCAGCCTAAAAGAGATCCACTATATCAAAATCACGTAGCTGAATTACAATGTAAGAAGTAGTGTATTTTTGTGTTCTACTAGAAGACTTGCTCTAGTCTATGTGTTTTCTACTATTTATCCCCCTCTAATCTTCCTGCCGTTGTCTCTCTTTTTTATTTGAATTGCCCTCTATCCTTTTGTTAGCTATTTTTTCTCCTCCCATCTCTCTTACCATCTTCCACGTTCTTCTCCACTTTTTTGCTGCTTTTCTCCTATTTTTCAGGTTTGTTATTGAATCCTTCTATACGTCTTTGGCTCTCTTCTTGCAGTTGTCCATGTCGACACCTGAATGATCATGTCTTACGTATTCGTCCACCCCCGTCGCATGCAACTTCTAGTCGTCATGTCGTAGAAATACTTGATATAACAAATAGCAAGTACATATCTTATTGTCTCCATGCGTACTACTGGAGCAAAAGTTTCAGTAAAATCAATTTCTGGTTGCTGAGAAGTACCCCTTAGATACTAATCTTGCTTTGTGCTTTTGGACTGTTCCATCTTTATTATATTTTGTCTTATAGACCCACTTCAGTCCTATGACATCTTAATTTTTAGGAGGATCAACAAGTCTCCATGTATGATTCTTCTCTATTGTTGTAATCTCATCATCCATTGCTTTTCTCGATGTTCCTTCTTTTGCAGCATCCTTAAATTTTTTTGGTTCACATGTAAAGAATACCATATTATAAGAATCATAAATATCTTGAATTGAACGATGTCTGAGTACTTCTGTATATGTGGTATCTTCAATTGTGAATCTTGATCCTTCTTCTGGTGTGACAACATCTTCGAAAGTTTCTGGAGAAATTGTTGGCACATTCTGAAGTGATGATTCAGATGTATTATTTTGAAAGTTCCATTATTTCTTTTCATCAAAAATTACATCTTTGAAGATCACAAATTTCTTGGTGGCAGGATTAAAAAGACCATAGCCTTTTATTCTTCACTATATTCAAGAAAAAGTAGTTTCTCACCTTTCTCATCAAATTTCTCTCTATGTTGTGCAGGAATATGAGAATAGGCGATGCATCCAAATACTTTGAGTTGATGTACTTCTGGTTTCTGCCCATGCCAAGCTTCGTAAGGTGATTTATTAAACATTCCCGTTGCTGCCATGTAAATGGGTGGGGCCAATACTCAAGAAAATGAAAAAGTTATTTATTACCTTTTTGATCGGTAATGACCATTATCATAGATCGAAAAGTCCTTTCCGACTCAGACTCATCCAATATGACATATTTGGTCGTAAGTTAATATAGATGAAATTAATACAAACAGGTATTTAGAAAGTACACAAGGGAGATATAGACATTTTGGACATGGTTTCTCAATGATATAGAAGAAAACTTAATACAAAATTAATAACATCATAAGTTATATTGTAATTAATGATTATATGATTTCTAAGTTCTCCTCTAAAATGATTTTTCCATGGCCTCCAACCTTAATTACCTATTATATTATAATCACAAAATATGCTCAAAAGATTATAAAATTCATTTATATTGTTTTTGGCCCTTTTTTATTAAAAACATTTATTTATGACCTATTGTTTCTCTTTTTCTTTTAATTACAAGTATTATTAGTGACTACATATTATTTTTTATTACATTTGAACTTAGTTGTGGATTAGTTTTTTTTTGAAGTTCGCTTCTTCCAGTTTTTCCATCATCCAAGTCATGTTCTACATTCTTGTTAAACTGCGCTTCTAATTCACTCTCACGATTATTTACCTTTGTACTTAATTCTTGCACATGTTGTTTAGTAGAAACCTTAGTTGACTTCGAAACCAACTAAGTACCTTTCCAATAGCCAGTTTGGTGTGTGGCTCTTTCCATCAAAAGCGACTGCATTTGTCCATCTCTGACTGTAGCTTTTTCAACATTGCAGCCATCTCCTCGTTGTTGGAAGCGTTACCTTCTGTGTTTGTCTGGTTTCGTGTTGGTTCGCTGGTGGACATGATGTAGGTGTGTAGAAATCCTTAGCAATTTTCCACAGACGGCGCCAATTATTTTTACCAAATTTATGTGTGTTAATGCTAATAATATATTTATAAGTTTTTAATGAAAGAACTAGGATTATAACGTAATGAAAATAGCAAGTAAAAAACACCACGATTTGGTGAGGCAGAAAATCCCGTAAAGGATCAAAACCGCAGGTGGGATTTGTAGCCCAGCCTAAAAGAGATCCACTATATCAAAATCACGTAGCTGAATTACAATGTAAGAAGTAGTGTATTTTTGTGTTATACTAGAAGACTTGCTCTAGTCTATGTATTTTCTACTATTTATCCCCCTCTAATCTTCTTGCCGTTGTCTCACTTTTTTATTTGAATTGCCCTCTATCCTTTTGTTAGCTATTTTTTCTCCTCCCATCTCTCTTACCATCTTCCACGTTCTTCTCCACTTTTTTGATGCTTTTCTCCTATTTTTCAGGTTTGTTATTGAATCCTTCTACACGTCTTTGGCTCTCTTCTTGCAGCTGTCCATGTCGACACCTGAATGATCATGTCTTACGTATTCGTCCACCCCCGTCGCATGCAACTTCTAGTCGTCATGTCGTAGAAATACTTGATATAACAAATAGCAAGTACATATCTTATTGTCTCCATGCGTACTACTGGAGCAAAAGTTTCAGTAAAATCAATTTCTGGTTGCTGAGAAGTACCCCTTAGATACTAATCTTGCTTTGTGCTTTTGGACTGTTCCATCTTTATTATATTTTGTCTTATAGACCACTTCAGTCCTATGACATCTTTATTTTCAGGAGGATCAACAAGTCTCTATGTATGATTCTTCTCTATTGTTGTAATCTCATCATCCATTGCTTTTCTCGATGTTCCTTCTTTTGCAGCATCCTTAAATTTTGTTTGGTTCACATGGAAAGAATACAACATTATAAGAATCATAAATATCTTGAATTGAACGATGTCTGAGTACTTCTGTATATGTGGTATCTTCAATTGTGAATCTTGATCCTTCTTCTGGTGTGACAACAACTTCCAAAGTTTCTGGAGAAATTGTTTGCACATTTTGAAGTTATGATTCAGATGTATTATTTTAAAAGTTCCATTGTTTCTTTTCTTCAAAAATTACATCTTTGGAGATCACAAATTTCTTGGTGGCAGGATTAAAAAGACGATAGCCTTTTATTCTTCACTATAGCCAAGAAAAAGTAGTTTCTCACATTTCTCATCAAATTTCTCTCTATGTTGTGCAGGAATATGAGAATAGGCGATGCATCCAAATACTTTGAGTTGATGTACTTCTGGTTTCTGCCTATGCCAAGCTTCGTAAGGTGATTTATTAAACACTGACTTTGTTGGAGAGATATTCAGAAGGTAGATAGCTGTATTAATCTGCCCAGAAAATATTTGACAATCCTTTTTCTTTAAACATGCTTCTGGCCATTTCCACAATTGTTCGATTCTTCCATTCTGCGACGCCGTTTTACTGAGGACTATATCTTATCGTTAGCTGCTTGCTTATGCCTTTTTCTTTACAATAACTAAGAAAAGGTTGAGATATATACTCTCCACCGCGATCAGTTCTGAGAGTTTTTATTTTAAATTTACTTGGATTTTCTACCAGCACCTTGAACTGGATAACAGAGTTAAATGCCTCATATATTTGCTTCAAGAAATATACCCACATCATTCTTGTGTAGCCATCCACGAATAGGAGAATGTATTTGCTGCCATTGATGGATGGAGTCCTTGATTCGCATATATTTGAGTGAACTAGTTCCACCGGAGCCCTTGCTCTACAAGCAGTTTCGGGAAAAGGCAATCTGTGCATTTTTCCATATAAACAACCTTCACAAACTTCACTGTTTTTTGAGATGGAAGGCAGACCTATGACCATATTTTTCTCTTTTAATAACTTCAGTCCATTAAAGTTAAGATGCCCATACCTTAGATGCCAAGAAAAAGTATCATCGTTCTTCACAACTTTTAAAGCAACACCACCTTCCAGTGGCATTATTAAATGAAAAGTTTTGTTTGGAATAATTCTAACTCTTGCCACTGAGAATTTCTTTTTCTTATCGAAAGTAACACAATGATCTTCATCAAAAATTATGGAAAAACCTCTTTGCATCAATTGTCCAATACTCAATAGATTTTGAGTTAATTCAGGAACATAATGAACATCAGTAATGTTTGAAGACTTATCTTCTTTAGAATAAAAGGTAATGATCCCTTTGCCTTCAATTTTCAACATTTTCCCATCTCCGATCTTTACTTTAGATTTATATCTTTTATCAAGTTTTGAGAAAAGCTCCTTTTTGCCCGTCATGTGATTGCTACAAGCGCTATCAATATACCACTCCTTTTGTGGCTCTTTACTCTCCTCTGAAAAATTTGCATTTCCTTGAGTTTTGTTTTGGAACCAGCAGTCTCTCTGAGAATGGTTAGAAACTTTGCACCTTTTGCATCGGAATTTGCAATTTTTCGACTCATGATTTGATCGCTAGCAAATGATATATTTGGAATTGTTGAAGTTGCTTCTTTCATTAAAATTTCTTCTTCCTCCTCTTCCTCGAAAATTCTGATTACCTTTTCTAAAATTTTGGTTCCTGTTGTAGTTTCTTCGTGTCTCGTTCTCCTGATGTGCAACATCATTTTTGTTTCTTATATTGATTTTTGCTTGAAAAGCTTGTTCCAGGGGCTGATTTGAGAATCTACGAATTCTTTCCTCATTAGCTTCAAGAGCACGCATGAGTTCATCCACCGTTAATTTAGACAAGTCCTTAGAAATTTCAATTGCTGCAACCACATGCTCAAATTTTGCTGGCAGGCTTCTTAAAATTTTATGGACAACTTTTTTTATCATCCAAGGTATCTCCATAACTTCGAATCTGATTAATGATTGTTGACACCTTAGAGAAGAATTCCAGAATACTTAGAATTTTACTGAAATTAGTGCTTCGTAACCTTGAAAACTGATTTTGCAAAAGATCCCATGATTCTTTTGATGTTTTTGCTCCCATAATACGGGGAAAGATTGCTTTGCTAACTTCTTATTGAATACAGTGCAAAGCTCTTGCATCTTTTTTCTTTTTATTTTTGAATTCATCATGCCTAGCCACTGACCAGGATGCTATCTCTTCCTGCGTAACACCAGCTTCGTAGTTATCTTCTACTAAATCCATAAATCATGAGAGATGAATAATGTTTTCAGCTGGATGCTCCAGAAATCATAGCTTTCATCATTGAAAATTGGAATATTGCTTTGTGCATAGTTGAATAATCCTTCATTAGAAGCTGCCATTGTATATAATGAAGGGTTTATGAATTTTGATTATTTTGGGGTCTGGATTAATGTTTTGGCTCTGATACTAAATTTTTTGGAATCAGTATTGATAAAGAAGGCAAAATGATTTAATTTATATATTATCACTTATTCACTTTAATACAACTGATATATCTCAAGTTTATATAGCAAGACTTAAGAAGACTATTAGCTAGTTTATTGTAGAAGTTACCAAGAGGTTTGTTGTATGTTATTTTTATTTTTATAATTATGTACATTACACACACCTAAGTTCTTTTTATTAATTAAGGCATTTGAAGATGCAAAAACCCGAAAAGGCTAAAGAGTGTTTTGAATTATATGTCAAAAAGAGTATTAAAAAATTGGTCAATCAATTCTCCCTCTCTCTCGATGAGAGTCGGCCGCCCCGTCTTTCTTTAACCCTAATCATCACACCTCCTTCTTCACCCTTTTTACCCATCTTCATCTCTATCTCCATCCTCTCTCTTCATCCATACAAAATTTTTATCATTTATTTTTAACTTTCTTTCAATAAATATCAGATTTTGTTCAAAAATTCGGTTCTTTTTCGTTTCGTTTAATTGAGTTATTATTTATATGTCTGATTTTCTCACTTTGTGCGATGTGTCTCGCGTTATGCGATGTGTTGAAAATGGATTTCACGGTATATTGGGAGATCTGGATATCTTACATCAACAACACTTTCGGTAGGTTTATAGCTGGTGTCCGGCAGGTAGATAGTTGGGGTGCTATTAATACGGTAGTGAAAATCCCATGTGCTCACCTCTCACAAAATATTTTTGTTCATAACACGAAGGCCCTCTCAGTTTTTGCAATTGAGTCCTCTGAACATTGTACTATCCATGGAATTAATGTGAGGGTCAATTGTGAAACTACTGTTTTCGGTGGAGATGCAGGCTGGATCGCTCGAGAAACCATTATCTTCATTTTTAATTTTCAGAATACTTTTATTCAGTTAGTTAAGCAATCCGAAAATAAACAGGCTAATTATTTAGTTCGTCTATTTATTTTTCAGCCTGGTTGCATGATCAATTAGGGGTTTGTACCGATTGAGTTTTTTTAATGTTATTAATAAAATTTGCTATAAATTTGGCAAAAAAATAAATAAAAAATTGGTCAATCAAGAAAAAGCGTGGTTCGAAGAAAATGTAGAGTTTTCCAAGAATGCTATAGATATAGGCATTTTAATCAGTATTTCACAATGACATATCAGTATTTCGCAAAAGATCCCATGCTTCTTTTGATGTTTTTGCTCCCATAATATGGGGAAAGATTGCTTTGCTAACTCCTTGTTGAACAATGTTTTCATTTGGATGCTCCAGAAATCATAGCTTTTATCATTGAAAATTGGAATATTGTTTTGTGCATAGTTGAATAATGCTTCATTAGAAGCTGTCATTGTATATAATGAAGGGTATATGAATTTTAATTATTTTGGGGTCTGGATTAATGTTTTGGCTCTAATACCAAATTTGTTGGAATCAGTATTAACAAAGAAGGCAGAATGCTTTAATTTATATATTATCACTTGTTCACTTTAATAAGTTCATATAGCAAGACTTAAGAAGACTATTAGTTTACATCATTAATATGGTTCATGAATAAGATCAGGAAACTTTTCATTGCTTATACTGATTACTTGAATCTGTGCTTGCATTACTTCTGACTAGAATCTTCTATACTCTACCAGATAATTTATAAGAATTAGAAATTAGATTACTTTTAACAAAGGATACCTGCCTTCGTAAAATTAGGATATTGCAATTCCCAAGGCTAATTTTGTGTGTTCCGACAACATATAGAGAACATACATTCATACATTTCTACCACATTTTGACATCATTTCACTACTTACCACAAAAATTACTAATATTTATATAGATTCATACATTTATAAATATGAATGTTGTGAATGCAATAAATAAGGAACTTAATAGTCCATACGTAACTCACCTCAACTTTGCAAAGAAAGCTCAAAGAAATTTCCTTCGAATGTGGACTAGATTTCTTGAGGGATACTAGCTTCAGTGGAGAACCATGTAATGGCCAGCTTTGTTGTACTTTTATGAAAGCATCACCTCTGCCAACCATGAGCCATTATGAAATCTTCGTGTACTTTTTGTGTTGTGGTTCATGTAACTTTCCATAAAATATATATAAATAAAAATATTTAATTACCAAACTTTTCGATTAAAGTTTTACTAGTTGAGTCTCAAGTGATTAAAGTTATAATGAGTCAAGTGTAGTCAAATTTTGTTGAACTCAAATTTGAAACTATTTTCTATTTTGTTTTATTAAAACTTCTATACCCAATATGTATTTATAAAATTTTGAAATATATATTTAATTAATTAACTCTTCGTGTATTTTCGTTTCATGTCATGTACCCAAAAGTAAACCCAAAACCTAAACTGAATTTAAGGGTGTATTTTCGTGTTCGTATACCAAAAAGGTGAACACAAATACAAAATTATCGTGTCAATTGTACGAAATTGTCGGCTCTATTGTAAATCAACCTTAATCATATTTCTCATTGAGAAATTTTTAACCAAAATGAGCAACATCATTTCATTGGAACTTATATAAGCTCTAGACCAACATCATTGCATAATGCTTTGCATCAGTGAAAATTGTTGCTTCTATCATTCATGTCTTATCTACAAACTAAAAACAAGTCAAGCTTTGCAAGATCTTTAGCTTATATATAGCTAAAGATAATAAGCAGGTCATATATAGCTTATACTGATAATTAATCAGCTAATTCCAATAAACATTATAAAGAATGCTCAGATGAGACTTCATGTGATTCTTTAAAACTGTATGATCACATGGTAATTTTATCTAAATTTACGACGGAATATTTGCGACGAAAAAAATCGGATCGTCAAATTTACGACGGAAATTAAACTTCGTCGTAAGTTATCAAAGAGGAAAATTTAAATTTTTCCCAAAAAATTTGGTGGGAAAATAAAAATCATTTGAAGTTGAGACGATGTGAACATTTCGTCTTAAGTTAAATAATTTTGTGACAAATTCCGTCGTAAATTAGCACATGATTTTTGATAATTTCAATTTTTAAAAATATTATTTCATGATTCAACCATATTAATGCCAACATTTATTTGTTTGGGTGACATTTCAAGAATTTCAGAAAAAAATAAATATTTTGATAAATATTGTCATCCATACGGTTGGATATATGATAAATATTTTTAAAATAATCGAAACACAAATTCAGAACTAAACACTAGTTAATTGTACTAATCGAACTAATACTTGACTATTAAAATGACAAACCAAATAAATTTATTTTGATATGAAATTTTGGTTATATCACTAATATATATCTATTTACATTCATACGGTTGGATCGTTGAAAAATATTAGTAAAATAATCGAAACACCAATTTAGGATTAAACACTAGTTAGTTGTCCTAGTCAAACTGACGTTTGACTGTTAAAATGGCAAACCAAATAAAATTATTTTGATATAAAATTTTGGTTATATCACTAATATATATATCTATTGACATCCATATGGTTGGATCGTTGAAAAATATTTTTAAAATAATCGAAACACTAATTCAAGATTCAACACTAGTTAGTTGTATTAGTCAAACTCATGCTTGACTGTTAAATTGTCAAACCAAATAAAATTATTTTGATATGAAATTTTGGTTATATCATTAATATATATATCTATTAACATCCATACGGTTGGATCGTTGAAAAATATTTTTAAAATAATCGAAACACTAATTCAAGATTCAACACTAGTTAGCTATACTAGTCAAACTAATGCTTGACTGTTAAAATGTCAAACCAAATAAAATTATTTTGATATGAAATTTTGGGTACATCACTAATATATATATATATATATATATATATATCTATTGACATCCATACAGTTGGATTATTGAAAAATATTTTTAAAATAATCGTAACACTAATTCAGGATTCAACACTAGTTAGCTGTACTAGTCGAACTGATGCTTGACTGTTAAAATGGCAAACCAAATAAAATTATTTTGATATAAAATTTTGGTTATATCACTAATATATTTATCTATTGACATCCATACGGTTGGATTATTGAAAAATATTTTTAAAATAATCGTAACACTAATTCAGGATTCAACACTAGTTAGTTGTACTAGTCAAACTGATGCTTGATTGTTAAAATGTCAAACCAAATAAAATTATTTTGATATGAAATTTTGGTTACATCACTAATATATATATCTATTGACATCCATACGGTTGGATTATTGAAAAATATTTTTAAAATAACCGTAACACTAATTCAGGATTCAACACTAGTTAGCTGTACTAGTCGAACTGATGCTTGACTGTTAAAATGGCAAACCAAATAAAATTATTTTGATATAAAATAAGTTAATGTAGGTGACATTAATACAAACACGTATTTAGAAAGTACACAAGTGAGATATAGACATTTTGGACATCGTTTCTCAATGATATAGAAGAAAACTTAATACAAAATTAATAACATCATAAGTTATATTCTAATTAATGATTATATGATTTCTAAGTTCTCCTCTAAAATGATTTTTCCATGGCCTCCAACCTTAATTACCTATTATATTATAATCACAAAATATGCTCAAAAGATTATATAATTCATTTATATTCTTTTTTGCCCTTTTTTATTAAAAGCATTTACTTATAACCTATTGTTTCTCTTTTTGTTTTAATTAAAAGTATTATTAGTGACTACATATTGTTTTTTATTACATTTGAACATAGTTGTGGATTAGTTTTTTTTTTTTTTGAAGTTCGCTTCTTCCAGTTTTTCCATCATCCAAGTCATGTTCTGCATTCTTGTTAAACTGCGCTTCTAATTTACTCTCACGATTATTTACCTTTGTACCTAATTCTTGCACATGTTGTTTAGTAGAAACCTTAGTTGACATGGAAACCAACTAAGTACCTTTCCACTAGCGAGTTTGGTGTGTGGCTCTTTCCATCAAAATCGACTGCATTTGTCCATCTCTGATTGTAGCTTTTTCAACGTTGCAGCCATCTCCTCGTTGTTGGAAGCGTTGTCTTCTGTGTTTTTCGAGTTTCGTGGTGGTTCACTGGTGGACATGATGTAGGTGTGTAGAAATCCTTTGCAATTTTCCACAGACGGCGCCAATTGTTTTTACCAAATTTATGTGTGTTAATGCTAAAAATATATTTATAAGTTTTAAATGAAAGAACTAGGATTATAACGTAATGAAAATAGCAAGTAAAAAACACGGATTTGGTGACGCGGAAAATCCTGTAAAGGATAAAAACCGGGATAAAGATACACTTCTTGACAATCTCATCTAATCTCATCTAGCTTTTTTCTTTTCTTGTCAGGAATATGTGCATATGCAATGCAACCGAAAATTCTTAGATTTCCAACCAAGCGCTTTGCCAATCGCCGACCTTGTTGGAAGATAAAGATACTTTGGTGCCATTTTTTGTGATACATTGCTCCGCTTGCTTTTTTGTGGGATACTTATACATGTTTGATATTTAATTACAGGTTTTGCTTCTGTTCTTTGTGTCTATTCATTGCAAAATTTCTCTCTTTGTATTTATCATGTGAGAGACAGACAGCTAGACCTTCTCCTTTTCGATTTAAATTCCAATTATTCTCTTGCACTTGTCCTTTTGTAATGTACCTTATAAAGTTCTCATTTTTGGTTTAAAAATCTAATAACCTAAGAGATTCTCATGCTTTTGGATTACTCATCTGATGAGCCTAGAGAACTGCTCCTGAATTCGCATCTGATGAACCTTTGGAACTTCTTCTCTTCAATTCATCATGTGGGCCCGTGGAGCCATGTGCCCCAGTCGTCTGGATATGCTAATCAGGAGCTTATTCTCATTCATCCTCAAGACACCTGCAATAGTGATCCTCGCTCCTCCGACATTATTAAACTTGAGCTCTGAATTATGCTGCTGGTTAAATTGGCTTGGGAGGTTAAAGGAATTTCCATAATGTTGTTCACAGAGGTCAAATGGTTCACGGCTACTGGCAACATCTGAAAATTCAGAATAAGTTGCAACACTAATGGAATTGTTTTGATAATATTAATAATTTAACACCCATAATGCACAGCAGGTCCAGGGTCCATCACCCATGCTGGAAAGCAAACATTTGCAGTAATGATACAGTTGGAACTTAAACCGCATACTTCTGAACTGCAGTTGAGAGTCTGGAGGCACACAGATGTGAGTATAAAGTTGAAGTTGACCCCAAACAAGTAGAGAAATAATCAAGGAACAATACTTTTATTAAAACAAAAAATAAAAAAAATAATCAAGTAGAGAAATAACTGTTCCAGGTATAACTGGAATAGTTATAACCTAATCAAGGAACAATACTTTAACAAAAATAAAAAATATTTTAAAAACCCATGTTTAATTAAATCCTCGTGAATGATATAATTAATAAACCTGACAATCAAGCAACAATACTTTTATTAAAACAAAAAATATTAAAAAACATATAAACTTTGCACATATTATTCCTTCATAAATGAAAAGGATATAAGATGAAAACAATTTGAAGTGGTCGAAACAATACCTCAACCCTTAATTTTCTCCAGATGAGACTTACCTTTGGTGTTGGTGTCTCTTAACATATTAACCACCACAACCATGAACATTTGGCAAACCAAGTCATTGCAAGAACATACAAGAACTAATATGCCAATATATGGAATTTGTGAAATAAAGGATGTAATGAGATTAAATATTTCTTTATTACACAAGAGAATTTATTTGAATTTTAATTGGAAAGGCAAAACGTCATAGGATCCACGCCCAAAGCACTTCCATCAACTGAAAAAGGTGAAAGAGAGGTAGATAACTGAGAGGGTTAGAGAAACCATATGGTTTGTTGCGCCACTAAGTACAAAATGAAAGAAACAAAGTTCAGAGACATCAAAATGAAGTATAATATCATTTAGCCAAGAACTATTTGAAAATTGGAAAATCGGTGAGGGCAATTTTTCAAAAATTTCAAAGTTTATGATGTCGAATTTATTAGATCCCATCTTTCCCTTGATTAAGTCATTTAACATGTGGATCAACTTATATATTACGTCATTTTAACAAACCCCTCATATTTAGATGAGCTATCAATATAAGAAAAACAGGTAAATACGACCGGTCAAAAGTCCTCGCATTTACCTAAATATGTCAGGACACGGTGGTATCTTTTAGTTTCTGGATCGGTCATAATACGGGAGGAATATTTAGTAAGTCGGTCATTTTTAAAGTAAATTGGACCAGCTAATTTTGACCATTTAAAAAAAACCGCTTAAATTCAACTGGCCAAATTTGACCAAGGTATTCGAATTTGTCTTTTCACCAAAAAATTGAAAATCCCGCCCAAACTATTAAATATTTTGAATAAATTTAAAATGTCTGCCTAAATTAAATTGACCGTATATGGTCAAAGATGTGAATCTAAATTCCACCACCTTCGGTTGAATTAATAAACACCAGTTTTAAGAGACAAATCTCTCGCTGGAAATTGGAAAATTTCCAGATTCCGGTGAGTTTACCCAGGTCCAGTCATATTTCAGCAGCTTTAATTTCTCCAAAAAGGCTCAGTTTTCAGTCCAATTTTCCAACTTAATACACTCAAAATTGACCCAACAATCTCATATTCATATCCAAACTTACAAATAACTAGCATTTAACCGATTCCGGCCAAAATCAATTGAACGTCTGTAAAGAAAAAACAACATTAACAAAAAAATTCACCAAACTAAAAAAACCTTAATATAAACAATTTCCCCACCACATACCAAGCATGTAAATGGAGCAACACAGTCAATCATAAATCATGAAAAAATTATCTACACGCTCATGTTCAATGATCTATCGATTCGTAACTTCAAAACACATCAATAAACAACCTAAAGTAAAAGTCTAATTCGAATTAAAATTTGGTGTGTTAGATCTAAAGTTATAGGGGTTAATTTTACTTATAATTTGGTTTTATTAAATTTAAATTCAACCGTTGGATGAGTGTTTTAGGGGTTAAATTTGGTGTGTTAGATCTAATGCAAGGGGACTATTGAAGTGGCACTAAATTCAAGTGTAACCGGTCGAATTTAGGAGTGTCGATTAATATTTTTCTTATGCTTTATTATAATTTCTAGGAAATTAAAATTGTAATTAATTAACTTTTTTCTTATAAATATTATAATATTAAAAATATAATAAATTATATTAACAAATTGTAATTTTAATAAAAAATTTAAAATCATGAAGTTGGTCAATTTGAGCATAAATTCCATGAAAAAGATTGTGTGGTGAAATATTTAGTTAAGTTAATGATACCTTATTTGTTAAAATAATCGAGGTCTAATGATTAAAAATTGTTAAAATTTGCATATAACATTTTCTTGTAACCATTTTAAAATCCATGTGGTTGGATGGTCTAATATATAAATAAAAATATTTAATTACCAAACTTTTCGGTTAAAGTTTTACTAGTTGAGTCCCAAGTCATTAAGTTATAATGAGTCAAGTGTAGTCAAATTTTGTTGAACTCAAATTGGGAACTATTTTTTATTTTGTTTTATTAAAACTTCTATACCCAATATGTATTTATAAAATTTTGAAATATTTTTTTAATTATTTAACTATTCGTGTATTTTCGTTTCATGTCATGTACCCAAAAGTAAACCCAAAACCTAGACTGAATTTGAGGTTTATTTTCGTGTTCGTATACAAAAAGGTGACTTCTCTAACTTACATAAAATAAAGATCTGAGATCAATACTCTTTGCTTAGAGAAGTGAGGGCTTATAACAATGTTATTCTAACTTAGATTGGTTAATAAATTTGCAACATAAATCTTTGCCTGCTAAGAGAGCTCATAGTTACAAATAAGTAGATACATCTTACAAGAAAGCGAGAGTGCATGTTGTTATATGGATTTCAATTATGAAAAGTTCTGACCTTGATTTATTTGCCAATTTCACCACAACTCGCCTTAGTATGCTCCACCAGAGACCTCGTCTCTAGCAAAGGCAGAGGTGAGCATATAGTCCTGGAAAAAAAATATTTACTTCCCATAAAGTTGCACTATTAAGATTTAAGAGGAACCTTATCTAAGATCTTACTGCGTAACTGCTTATTGATTATTAATAAATTTGACTTGATAGTTTCATGGCACTCCTGGCCAATGGTTAGCTCAAAAGTATGAAGTAACTGAAGAAGTTCGTAATAAGCAGGGCATATATAGCTTATAGAGATAATTAATCAGATAATTCCAATAAACATTATAAAGAATGGTTAGATAAGACTTCATGTGATTCTTTAAAACTGTATGATCACATGGTAAATTTCTAACCTATAATGAATGTTAATGCATATCTGATTGTTATCATTAATGTACAGACCAGCTCTGATGAAAATTTGCAAGATATACCTGAACGACTTTGCAGCATCAACAATTCCACTAATGTACACATCCGATGGAAATATCTGGAAATGAAGAGCAGAAAACATTAGACAAAGGACAAAGTATAAGCACTTGTAGCTTAATGACATGCTTGATCTAAAGTTAGAGGATTGAGCACATCACTGAAAACTGATCACGTCACAAATGGCTAGTACATGAACGAAAAAAATTAGTGTCAGAGAAATAAATGGAACAGTAGGTCTTTTATGCCTGTTTCAATATAGTAATTAGTGACTAATTAATCTATTAAACTATTCGCGTGAAACATGTACAAATATATTTTTTTTTCTTTGGTTCCTTTTGTTGTGTCATGTGTGTTTACTGCATACATATAATCACATACACAATTTACAATTCACTAATTCACTAAGAAAAAATCCTTTCCCATTACCTAATTACTTTTTTGAGGATTACAGAAGCCTTATAGACTCCTAATTACTTTTGGCTGATAGCCAGGGCCACCATATGTTAGATAGTTCAAGCATTCTTGTTACATATGTAACAAATACATTTACATGATCATATAGATTTTTATGCACGAGAGCCATTGTTATTAATGAGATTAGAGCTAATAAAAAATTTAAGTTGTTAATGTGGGTCGGCATGGAGACACACAAGAAAATCGATTTCGGTATTGTAAGAATCTCAAGATTTTTGAAAGATTGTGGAATATGGATACCAAGAACCATACATGTTATCTTACCATAATAACTAATACTTTGAAGGGAAATCCACTAACAGTTAAGAAGACTCTCTTTTTTGTTAATCAAGTGATGAATGGAGTAATTTTCTAAAGGATTTCTATGATATATCAACATTAAAGAAACTCTAAGTAAGTCCTGGAAAGCTCAAGAAAACCAATAATGAGAATATACTAGTTTTGTGTTCATTTAATTATAAATATGTATATCCCATTAATATTTTATTAATGTGTAATATTAAAGTAGTTAGTAAAATAGGAAATAAGTATATAAGTACATCTAAGTAAACATTTAAATATATAGAAAGTACAACTAATTTATACAAAATTTAAATATGTTAATAATTAAATAAAAAATAAGTATACAAATGCATATAAATAAACATGCAATGCTTAGAAATACGACCCGCCATTTAATTGAACCAAAACACTACTTTCCTATTCATTATTAAATAATTAAGTATCTGTCATGAGTTGCATACATGATAAAAAGGGTGTATATAGTAAATATGATGTCGTTATTTTCCTAGAATTAAAACTAATACGAACCCATTATATTTTCCCTTATTACATGAAACTCTAAACCATTTTACAAAAATTCAATAATTACTATATAAGTATTCTTTAATAATCATTCACTTTTGGGTAAATAAATTAGAAAAATTATTTAGGTTAGATTTGAAAAAATATAGTCTTAAAACTGTAAATTTATTAGTTGGATTACATTTAATCAACAACTAATTTGAAAGAGATAAGACCACATATAGACTATATAAAACATTAGTGCGTTATCCTAATGACCTATATTTGCAACTTATTTCATTTATTTTTTTGTGTTCTTTATATGTATATCTTTTGTTCCTCTTTATACATATATATGCATTTATATATATATATATATATATATATATTTATAGGTATGAGTGTGATATATAGAGAGAATGAATGTGGCTGTCTTAAATCAACATGTTTAACATTAAATATTTGTTAATTTGTTTCAATTGTGTTGTTTCATATGATTGTTTTTATGTGTATGGTGTATTCATGTTTATACCAATATATGTATAAGTATGATGGAGAAGGAGAGAATAAATGTGGGTCTTTATAGTAAACTAATAACCGAATGTGTTCTTCATCTATATTTTTTAAATTTTTGATGAACTTAGTAAGAGTTAAATCTCACATTTATATGTTCTTCAAAGGTTTGAGTTTTTGAGCTTCATTAGTTGTTTATTGTTCATTTTCTATGTTATCTTTTGTGATGACAAATGCTTTCATTTTCAATAATGATGTAGAAAATGATTTAATATGAATAAAATATGTAAATTATACAATTAGTAAGTTGTATTGTTATTTTGTGTCATGTACATCAAGTTTCGATTATGTATACCTATGTTTGCGTAAGAGCCAGAGGGGGGGAGTTTATTTGCTTCTTTATTTGATATGGGTTTAATGTTGTTAGTTCGCTATGAGTTGTCTTTATAAATACTAATTAAGATTTCTAAGTTTAATCGTATGATATGAAATGAGAGCATGTAGAATTTTATCAAAGCTTTTGATCTTGTTTTATTAATTTTTCAATTATTTTGACGATTTATCTGACTTGGAATTATGTTTTTTTTTGTTATATTTAGTATCTTGCATGAATGATATTTAATTACTTGGAAATATTTTCTAATTACTTTGTAATATGCAAGGAAAAATGCAAATCAGAGACATGGGACGTGGTCGTGGACTTAGTGGAAGAACTTGTGTGATTTTACGAATACCTAGTCTACCTTCTCCACGTAATCAGAACACTCGTAAGATTACCAAAAACACTTGTAAGACCAATATAAAGACCCGGGCATGGAAATGACCTAGATCAAATTCCGATCACAAGTTTAGGGAAAAGAAACCACGAACACCATGCCGCATCAAATTCCAAGTGGGACAATAATTATTTATATATGTTTATTGTATAAATCTCATTCAACTTCAAAATGTATGTGAAAAATATGAATAAGATTAGCTCATAGATTATGAAGCTTTTGTGTTTACGACTGACTACATTAAAATTAATTTTATAGTATACACAATGATACAACAGTAAAGATATTGAATTGCGACTATTCGTTCAAAATGGGCAGTTGGGGCATACACGTATATTGCCATTCTTGCACAAATTCGAAATGGGCTGTAGAAGTTACCAAGAGGTTTGTTGTATGTTATTTTTTATTTTTATAATTATGTACATTACACACACCTAAGTTCTTTTTATTAATTAAGGCATTTGAAGATGCAAAAACCGAAAAGGCTAAAGAGTGTTTTAAATTATATGTCAAAAAGAGTATTAAAAAATTGGTCAATCAATTCTCCCTCTCTCTCGATTAGAGTCGGCCAGCCCCGTCTTTCTTTAACCCTAATCATCACACCTCCTTCTTCACCCTTTCTACCCATCTTCATCTCTATCTCCATCCTCTCTCTTCATCCATACAAAATTTTTATCATTTATTTTTAACTTTCTTTCAATAAATATCGGATTTTGTTCAAAATTCTGTTCTTTTTTGTTTCGTTTAATTGAGTTATTATTTATGTGTCTGATTGTCTCACTTTGTGCGATGTGTCTCGCGTTATGCGATGTGTTGAAAATGGATTTCACGGTATATTGGGAGATCTGGATATCTTGCATCAACAACACTTTCGGTAGGTTTATAGCTGGTGTCCGGCAGGTAGATAGTTGGGGTGCTTTTGATACGGTAGTGAAAATCGCTTGTGCTCACCTCTCACAAAATATTTTTGTTCATAACACGAAGGCCCTCTCAGTTTTTGCAATTGAGTCCTCTGAACATTGTACTATCCATGGAATTAATGTGAGGGTCAATTGTGAAACTACTGTTTCGGTGGAGATGCAGGCTGGATCGCTCGAGAAACCATTACCTTCATTTTTAATTTTCAGAATATTTTATTCAGTTAGTTAAGCAATCCGGAAATAAACAGGCTAATTATTTAGTTCGTCTATTTATTTTTCAGCATGGTTGCATGATCAATTAGGGGTTTTGTACCGATTGAGTTTTTTTCATGTTATTAATGAAATTTGCTATAAATTTGGCAAAAAAAATAATAAAAATTGGTCAATCAAGAAAAAGCGTTATTCGAAGAAAATGTAGAGTTTTCCAAGGATGCTATAGACATAGGCATTTCATCAGTATTTCACAATGACATAGAAGAATGTAAGCTAATTAATGATTATATGATTTTTATACTCTCCTGTGAAAGGATTTTCACATGGCCTACAACCTTAATTACCTATTATATTATAATTGAAAATGTGATCAAGAGATTCTCAAATTCATTATATTTTTTTATCCCTATATAATGATAATAATTTATTTTTCTAATCTTTTTTTACATAATTAGATGTGATTGGTGCACTACTTATCATTTTTTCTCCTTTTCTTTTCATTAAAAGCATTTCTTTGTGATTACATATTGTTTTTGTTTACATTTGAATTTAATTGTGGATTAGCAATTTATTTTATAGATTAAATTTTGGGTTGGTTGGAGTTTATTTTTGTTTTGGATAATTGTTGGCCAACTAAATTTATTTTAAATTTATCTCCACACGTGCTAGGCTTTTAAACCACATACAAAACAATACTATAAGTAAAGTAAATTAGTTTGAAATTATTATACATTGATATATTACATATTATATAGACTTTGCTTGATAGGAATGTTGGATAGATATTATTTACAACTTTTGTCTACGTAAAGTAATTGTTACTTATTTCAATTTTCAGATTTAATTTTAGTTAATAATCAATAAAAAGAGTTTATGGCTATCTAATTTATATAAAAGTGAATGAAATAAACTCTTCTTTGTTGTTGTGTTTTGGTAATGTATACAAGATATAACTAAATTATCAATTTAAGATATCTGCATATAGATACTCACAAATTAATAATATTTGATTAATAATAATGGAACATGATAACTAATTTATCTATTATTTGGGAAACGGGTTACTACGATTACATTGCTTGATTTAAAAGATCATAGATAATTAAAAAATTAGTACAACAAGGACCGTGACAAAGAGGATGACTACGGACCTCCTTGGACAATCAGATGACACCCTCATTCGAATCAGATGACCTAATACGAGTTTTGCTACAGTGGGGGACTTTTTCTAGTTTTGGGGCAAGATTATGCAGAACTCCCTTTAGTCGCAACTGCTAAGGCCACCAATGCAAGAAATCTGAGGACATGGAATAATCAGATAGAGTGACCTTTCTATCACCCCCTGTGCAAAACATTACACTATTTAATAAAAATAAATAAAAGTCAATATAAAAGAATCAAAAAGAGAATTAGTATGTATACCTACCTAGATCTTTGATGTATAATGAACAATCCCTGATAAACCTACACATATGAAAAAATTTAAGGATTAAAAGTGGCAACCTATAAAAAAGTTAAATCAAAATCTTATTTATTAGAAATTAGTTGTACTTTTAGCACAAAGACCCTGATGTCTTCCCCAGATGCGCTATCCTCACCATCTTTGCAGCTCAATTGGTTGGTGATATACTCAATTTTGAAGTTGTGGAATATGGTAACATTGGGGCGGTCAAGGAATTAGGGATTATGGAGTATGTGCAACACCCTTAATTTATATGGCCCTGGTATATAAAACATTAGAATTTTCTACGAAATTTCTTAGAAATTTCTTTACCTAATATTCTTCAATCAAGTAATTTTTCTATTTGTCTATTATTTTTTTGTTCATATTCTTTGTAAGGTTTAAAAATAAAGAAATAACTTTTGTTGTTTTTTTATAGTTGTATGATAAATATCAAAATAAAATATTTATTAAATTTATTATTTTATTTAGTTATAAAAACACAATTACAAATGAAAAAATTTTCAATTTTGTAATCAGTGCATATTTCCCAC
Organism: Apium graveolens; assembly: GCF_009905375.1. Lineage (NCBI taxonomy): Eukaryota > Viridiplantae > Streptophyta > Magnoliopsida > Apiales > Apiaceae > Apium > Apium graveolens. The sequence goes on along the minus strand of NW_027418303.1, from coordinate 1,248 downwards.
TCTCTCCGTCTCAATTCTATACCGTTTCAAAGTTACTCAAAATTGTAAAATTTTATTATATAGAAATTAACTACTCCCTTATATCCACTATCTTTTCCACTACACTAGTATATATATATATATATTATATATATATATATACAGACAAATAATCAAATAGAAACTAAAATTAAAATAAAAACTAGAAACTAAAATAAGCAGGTCATATATATTATACTGATAATTAATCAGATAATTCCAATAAACATTATAAAGAATGCTCAGATGAGACTTCATGTTGATTCTTTAAAACTGTATGATCACATGGTAATTCTGGTGAGACCTTAATGTACCAGACCAGCTCTGATGAAAATTTTCAAGATATACCTGAACGACTTTGCAACATCAACAATTTCACTAATGTACATATCAGATGGAAATATCTGGAAGTGCAGAGCAGAAAACATTAGACAAAGGACAAAGTATAAGCACTTGTAGCTTAATGACATGCTAGATCTAAAGTTAGAGGATTGAGCAGATCACTAAAAACTGATCACGTCACAAATGGCTAGTACATGAACGAAAAAAATTAGTGTCAGAGAAATAAATGGAACAGTAGGTTTTTTATGCCTATTTCAATATATTAATTAGTGACTAATTAATCTATTAAAATATTCGCGTGAAACATGTACCAATATATTTTTTTTACTTTGGTTCCTTTTGCTGTGTCATGTGTGTTTACTGCATACATATAATCACATACACATTCACAATTCACCAAGAAAAATTATTTCCATTACCTAATTACTTTTTTGAGGATTACATAAGCCTCCTTATAGACTCCTAATTACTTTTGGCTGATAGCCAGGGCCACGATGTGTTAGATAGTTCAAGCATTCTTGTTTACATATACAAGTACATTTCAGAAAAATGTAGATAACACATTATGGAATTTATAAAGAATTTTAAGTGTAACAAAAAACATTTCCGACAAGGACATAATGTGGAAAAGTGAATTAGCAGGGACTTAAAAAGGTACTTGGTTTCTTTTATCTTACTCCTCAAAGTATCGAACCATGATACATGGACAGAGGTGTGAAAGCAATCTGTGATTAATACAAATAATCAAACAAGTGTGTGCGTGAGTAAACGAAATCAAACGGAGGAAGAAAGGATAAACAGAAGAGAGATCCTCGAGTCCAGTTGAAACTGTCTCCTTAAAGCTATTTCGCCTCTCACCGTATGTGCGAGTCGATAGCCTCCCAGGAT
>NW_027418302.1:0-22279 GCF_009905375.1 Apium graveolens | reverse complement strand
GTGGTAAAAAGGATGTCAAATTGGATGTATATGATGTTAACATGTTAATTGTACAAATATAGTGGAAAGTGATTTTAGGGTGCAAAGTGACTCTAATATGGTGAAAAGTGACTTACATGGTTGATTAGAGCCAAAATGTAACAAAATTGACTTGTATGAAAGTGGAAGAGGTGTAAAAGATGTCAAATTGATGATATGATGTTAACATGTTAATTGTACAAATATATGGTGGAAAGTGACTCTTATAGGGTGCAAAGTGACTCTAATATGGTGAAAAGTGAACTTACATGGTTGATTAGACCAAAATGTGGAAACAAAATTGACTTGTGTGAAAGTGGAACTAAGAGGTGTAAAAGATGTCAAATTGGATGATATGATGTTAACATGTTAATTGTACAAATATATGGTGGAAAGTGACTCTTTAGGGTGCAAAGTGACTCTAATATGGTGAAAAGTGACTTACATGGTTGATTAGAGCCAAAATGTGAAACAAAATTGACTTGTGAAAGTGGAACTAAGAGGTGATAAAACGATGTCAAATTGAATGGTATATGTTAACATGTAATTGTACAAATATATGGGGGAAAGTGACTCTTATAGGGTGCAAAGTGACTCTAATAAGGGTGAAAAGTACTTACATGGTTAATTAGAACCAAATAGTGGAACAAATTGACTTGTGTGAAAGTGGAACTAAGAATGTGGTAAAAGGATGTCAAATTGGATGTATATGAGGTAACATGTTAATGTACAAATATATAGTGGAAAGGACTCTTTTAGGGTGCAAAGTGACTCTAAAATGGGTGACCAAGTGACTTACATGGTTGATTAGAGCCAAAACTTGAAAACAAAATTGACTTTGTATGAAAAGTGGAACTAAGAGGTGATAAAACGATGTCAAATTGAATGGATATAAGGGTTAACATGATAATTGTACAAAATATAGTGTGGAAAGTGACCTCGTATAGGGTGCAAGTGACTCTAATATGGTGAAAAGTAACTTACATGGTTAATTAGAACCAAAATGTGGAACAACATTGACTTGTGTGAAAGTGGAACTAAGGTGGTAAAGGAGGTCAATTGGATGTATATGATGTTAACATGTTAATTGTCCATTTATAGTGGAAGTGACTATTTTAGGGCAAGTGACGCCTATATGGTGAAAAGTAACTTACATGGTTAATTAGACCCAAAATGTGGAACCAAAATTGACTTGTTGCAAGTGGAACTAAGAGGTGTAAAAGATGTCAAATTGGATGTATATGAAGTTAACATGTTAATTGTACCAATATAGAGTGGAAAAGTGACTCTTTTAAGGGTGCAAATGTGGACTTTAATATAGGTGAAAAGTGACTTACATGGTTGATAGAGCCAAAATGTGAAACAAAATTGACTTGTATGAAAGTGGAACTAAGAGGTGATAAACGATGGTCAAATTGAATGGATATAATGTTAACATGTTAATTTTACAAATATATGGTGGAAAGTGACTCTTATAGGGTGCAAGTGACTCTAATATGGTGAAAAGTACTTACATGGTTAATTAGAACAAATGTGGAACAAAATTGACTTGTGTGAAAGTGGAAACTAAGAGGTGGTAAAGGATGTCAAATTGGATGTATATGATGTTAACATGTTAATTGTACAAATATATAGGGGAAAGTGACTATTTAGGGTGCAAAGTGACTCTAATATAGTGAAAAGTGACTTACATGGTTGATTAGAGCCAAAATGTAAAACAAAATTGACTTGTATGAAAGTGGAACTAAGAAAAGGATGTCAAATTGGATGTATATGATGTTAACATGTTAATTGTACAAATATATAGTGGAAAGTGACTCTTTTAGGGTGCAAAGTGACTTTAATATAGTGAAAAGTGACTTACATGGTTGATTAGAGCCAAAATGTGAAACAAAATTGACTTGTATGAAAGTGGAACTAAGAGGTGATAAAACGATGTCAAATTGAATGGATATAATGTTAACATGTTAATTTTACAAATATATGGTGGAAAGTGACTCTTATAGGGTGCAAAGTGACTCTAATATGGTGAAAAGTACTTACATGGTTAATTAGAACCAAAATGTGGAACAAAATTGACTTGTGTGAAAGTGGAACTAAGAGGGTAAAAGATGTCAAATTGGATGTATATGATGTTAACATGTTAATTGTACAAATATAGTGGAAAGTGACTTTTAGGGTGAAAAGTGACTTACAGTTGATTAGAGCCAAAATGTAAACAAAATTGATATGAAAGTGGAACTAAGAGGTGATAAAAGATGTCAAATTGAATGGATATAATGTTAACATGTTAATTGTACAAATATATGGTGGAAAGTGACTCTTATAGGGTGCAAAGTGACTCTAATATGGTGAAAAGTTTACATGGTTAATTAGAACCAAAATGTGGAACAAAATTGACTTGTGTGGAAGAGGTGGAAATATGATGTTAACATGTTAATTGTACAAATATATAGTGCAAAGTGACTCTAATATGGTGAAAAGTGACTTACATGGTTGATTAGAGCCAAAATGTGAAACAAAATTGACTTGTATGAAAGTGGAACTAAGAGGTGATAAAAGATGTCAAATTGGTATATGATGTTAACATGTTAATTGTACAAATATATGGTGGAAAGTGACTCTTATAGGGTGCAAAGTGACTCTTAATACGGTGAAAAGTGACTTACATGGTTGATTAGAGCCAAAATGTGAAACAAAATTGACTTGTATGAAAGTGGAACTAAGAGGTGATAAACGATGTCAAATTGAATGGATATAATGTTAACATGTTAATTTTACAAATATATGGTGGAAAGTGACTCTTATAGGGTGCAAAGTGACTCTAATATGGTGAAAAGTACTTACATGGTTAATTAGAACCAAAATGTGGAACAAATTGACTTGTGTGAAAGTGGAACTAAGAGGTGGTAAAGGATGTCAAATTGGATGTATATGATGTTAACATGTTAATTGGTACAAATATATAGTGGAAAGTGACTATTTTAGGGTGTAAAAGTGACTCTAATATAGGTGAAAAGTGACTTACATGGTTGATTAGAGCCAAAATGTAAACAAAATTGACTTGTATGAAAGTGGAACTAAGAGGTGATAAACGATGTCAAATTGAATGGATATAATGTTAACATGTTAATTGTACAAATATATGGTGGAAAGTGACTCTTATAGGGTGCAAAGTGACTCTAATATGGTGAAAAAGTAACTTACATGGTTAATTAGAACCAAAATGTGGAACAAAATTGACTTGTGTGAAAGTGGAACTAAGAGGTGGTAAAAGGATGTCAAATTGGATGTATATGATGTTAACATGTTAATTGTACAAATATATAGTGGAAAGTGACTCTTTTAGGGTGCAAAGTGACTTTAATATAGTGAAAAAGTGACTTACATGGTTGATTAGAGCCAAAATGTGAAACAAAATTGACTTGTATGAAAGTGGAACTAAGAGGTGATAAAACGATGTCAAATTGAATGAATATAATGTTAACATGTTAATTGTACAAATATATGGTGGAAAGTGACTCTTATAGGGTGCAAAGTCACTCTAATATGGTGAAAAGTAACTTACATGGTTAATTAGAACCAAAATGTGGAACAAAATTGACTTGTGTGAAAGTGGAACTAAGAGGTGGTAAAAAGGATGTCAAATTGGATGTATATGATGTTAACATGTTAATTGTACAATATATAGTGGAAAGTGACTCTTTTAGGGTGCAAAGTGACTCTAATATAGGTGAAAAGTGACTACATAGTTGATTAGAGCCAAAATGTAAAACAAAGTCGACTTGTATGAAAGTGGAACTAAGAGGTGATAAACGATGTAAATTGAATGGATATAATGTTAACATGTTAATTGTACAAATATATGGTGGAAAGTGACTCTTATAGGGTGCAAAGTGACTCTAATATGGTGAAAAGTAACTTACATGGTTAATTAGAACCAAAATGTGGAACAAAATTGACTTGTGTGAAAGTGGAACTAAGAGGTGGTAAAAGGATGTCAAATTGGATGTATATGATGTTAACATGTTAATTGTACAAATATATAGTGGAAAGTGACTCTTTTAGGGTGCAAAGTGACTCTAATATGGTGAAAAGTGACATACATGGTTGATTAGAGCCAAAATGTAAAACAAAATTGACTTGTATGAAAGTGGAACTAAGAGGTGATAAAACGATGTCAAATTGAATGGATATAATGTTAACATGATTAATTGTACAAATATATGGTGGAAAGTGACTCTTATAGGGTGCAAAGTGACTCTAATATGGTGAAAAGTAACTTACATGGTTAATTAGAACCAAAATGTGGAACAAAATTGACTTGTGTGAAAGTGGAACTAAGAGGTGGTAAAAGGATGTCAAATTGGATGTATATGATGTTAACATGTTAATTGTACAAATATATAGTGGAAAGTGACTCTTTTAGGGTGCAAAGTGACTCTAATATGGTGAAAAGTGAACTTACATGGTTGAATTAGAAGCCAAAATGTGAAACAAAATTGACTTGTGTGAAAGTGGAACTAAGAGGTGGTAAAAGGATGTCAAATTGGATGTATATAATGTTAACATGTAATTGTACAAATATATGGTGGAAAGTGACTCTTTTAGGGTGCAAAGTGACTCTAATATGGTGAAAAGTGAACTTACATGGTTGATTAGAAGCCAAAATGTGAACAAAATTGACTTGTATGAAAGTGGAACTAAGAGGTGATAAAACGATGTCAAATTGATGTATATAATGTTAACATGTTAATTGTACAAATATATGGTGGAAAGTGACTCTTATAGGGTGCAAAGTGACTCTAATATGGTGAAAAGTAACTTACATGGTTAATTAGAACCAAAATGTGGAACAAAATTGACTTGTGTGAAAGTGGAACTAAGAGGTGGTAAAAGGATGTCAAATTGGATGTATATGATGTTAACATGTTAATTGTACAAATATATAGTGGAAAGTGACTATTTTAGGGTGCAAAGTGACTCTAATATAGTGAAAAGTGACTTACATGGTTGATTAGAGCCAAAATGTAAAACAAAATTGACTTGTATGAAAGTGGAACTAAGAGGTGATAAAACGATGTCAAATTGAATGGATATAATGTTAACATGATAATTGTACAAATATATGGTGGAAAGTGACTCTTATAGGGTGCAAAGTGACTCTAATATGGTGAAAAGTAACTTACATGGTTAATTAGAACCAAAATGTGGAACAAAATTGACTTGTGTGAAAGTGGAACTAAGAGGTGGTAAAAGGATGTCAAATTGGATGTATATGATGTTAACATGTTAATTGTACAAATATATAGTGGAAAGTGACTCTTTTAGGGTGCAAAGTGACTCTAATATGGTGAAAAGTGACTTACATGGTTGATTAGAGCCAAAATGTAAACCAAAATTGACTTGTATGAAAGTGGAACTAAGAGGTGATAAAACGATGTCAAATTGAATGGATATAATGTTAACATGATAATTGTACAAATATATGGTGGAAAGTGACTCTTATAGGGTGCAAAGTGACTCTAATATGGTGAAAAGTAACTTACATGGTTAATTAGAACCAAAATGTGGAACAAAATTGACTTGTGTGAAAGTGGAACTAAGAGGTGGTAAAAGGATGTCAAATTGGATGTATATGATGTTAACATGTTAATTGTACAAATATATAGTGGAAAGTGACTCTTTTAGGGTGCAAAGTGACTCTAATATGGTGAAAAGTGACTTACATGGTTGATTAGAGCCAAAATGTGAAACAAAATTGACTTGTATGAAAGTGGAACTAAGAGGTGATAAAACGATGTCAAATTGAATGGATATAATGTTAACATGATTAATTGTACAAATATATGGTGGAAAGTGACTCTTATAGGGTGCAAAGTGACTCTAATATGGTGAAAAGTACTTACATGGTTAATTAGAACCAAAATGTGGAACAAAATTGACTTGTGTGAAAGTGGAACTAAGAGGTGGTAAAAGGATGTCAAATTGGATGTATATGATGTTAACATGTTAATTGTACAATATATAGTGGAAAGTGACTCTTTTAGGGTGCAAAGTGACTCTAATATGGTGAAAAGTGACTTACATGGTTAATTAGAACCAAAATGTGGAACAAAATTGACTTGTGTGAAAGTGGAACTAAGAGGTGGTAAAAGATGTCAAATTGGATGTATATGATGTTAACATGTTAATTGTACAAATATATAGTGGAAAGTGACTCTTTTAGGGTGCAAAGTGACTCTAATATAGGTGAAAAGTGACTTACATGGTTGATTAGAGCCAAAATGTGAAACAAAATTGACTTGTATGAAAGTGGAACTAAGAGGTGATAAAACGATGTCAAATTGAATGGATATAATGTTAACATGATAATTGTACAAATATATGGTGGAAAGTGACTCTTATAGGGTGCAAAGTGACTCTAATATGGTGAAAAGTAACTTACATGGTTAATTAGAACCAAAATGTGGAACAAAATTGACTTGTGTGAAAGTGGAACTAAGAGGTGGTAAAAGGATGTCAAATTGGATGTATATGATGTTAACATGTTAATTGTACAAATATATAGTGGAAAGTGACTCTTTTAGGGTGCAAAGTGACTCTAATATAGTGAAAAGTGACTTACATGGTTGATTAGAGCCAAAATGTAAAACAAAATTGACTTGTATGAAAGTGGAACTAAGAGGTGATAAAACGATGTCAAATTGAATGGATATAATGTTAACATGTTAATTGTACAAATATATGGTGGAAAGTGACTCTTATAGGGTGCAAAGTGACTCTAATATGGTGAAAAGTAACTTACATGGTTAATTAGAACCAAAATGTGGAACAAAATTGACTTGTGTGAAAGTGGAACTAAGAGGTGGTAAAAGGATGTCAAATTGGATGTATATGATGTTAACATGTTAATTGTACAAATATATAGGGGAAAGTGACTCTTTTAGGGTGCAAAGTGACTCTAATATGGTGAAAAGTAACTTACATGGTTGATTAGAGCCAAAATGTGAAACAAAATTGACTTGTATGAAAGTGGAACTAGAGGTAAAAGGATGTCAAATTGGATGTATATGATGTTAACATGTTAATTGTACAAATATATAGTGGAAAGTGACTCTTTTAGGGTGCAAAGTGACTTTAATATAGGTGAAAAGTGACTTACATGGTTGATTAGAGCCAAAATGTGAAACAAAATTGACTTGTATGAAAGTGGAACTAAGAGGTGATAAAACGATGTCAAATTGAATGGATATAATGTTAACATGTTAATTGTACAAATATATGGTGGAAAGTGACTCTTATAGGGTGCAAAGTGACTCTAATATGGTGAAAAGTACTTACATGGTTAATTAGAACCAAAATGTGGAACAAAATTGACTTGTGTGAAAGTGGAACTAAGAGGTGGTAAAAGGATGTCAAATTGGATGTATATGATGTTAACATGTTAATTGTACAAATATATAGGTGGAAAGTGACTCTTTTAGGGTGCAAAGTGACTCTAATATAGTGAAAAGTGACTTACATGGTTGATTAGAGCCAAAATGTGAAACAAAATTGACTTGTATGAAAGTGGAACTAAGAGGTGATAAAACGATGTCAAATTGAATGGATATAATGTTAACATGTTAATTGTACAAATATATGGTGGAAAGTGACTCTTATAGGGTGCAAAGTGACTCTAATATGGTGAAAAGTAACTTACATGGTTAATTAGAACCAAAATGTGGAACAAAATTGACTTGTGTGAAAGTGGAACTAAGAGGTGGTAAAAGGATGTCAAATTGGATGTATATGATGTTAACATGTTAATTGTACAAATATATAGTGGAAAGTGACTCTTTTAGGGTGCAAAGTGACTCTAATATGGTGAAAAGTGACTTACATAGTTGATTAGAGCCAAAATGTGAAACAAAATTGACTTGTATGAAAGTGGAACTAAGAGGTGATAAAATGATGTCAAATTGAATGGATATAATGTTAACATGTTAATTGTACAAATATATGGTGGAAAGTGACTCTTATAGGGTGCAAAGTGACTCTAATATGGTGAAAAGTAACTTACATGGTTAATTAGAACCAAAATGTGGAACAAAATTGACTTGTATGAAAGTGGAACTCAGAGGCGATAAAACGATGTCAAATTGAATGGATATAATGTTAACATGTTAATTATACAAATATATGGTGGAAAGTGACACTTATAGGGTGCAAAGTGACTCTAATATGGTGAAAAGTTACATGGTTAATTAGATCGAAAATGTGGAACAAAATTGACTTGTGTGAAAGTGGAACTAAGAGGTGGTAAAAGGATGTCAAATTGGATGTATATGATGTTAACATGTTAATTGTACAAATATATAGGGGAAAGTGACTATTTTAGGGTGCAAAGTGACTCTAATATAGTGAAAAGTGACTTACATGGTTGATTAGAGCCAAAATGTAAAACAAAATTGACTTGTATGAAAGTGGAACTAAGAAAAGGATGTCAAATTGGATGTATATGATGTTAACATGTTAATTGTACAAATATATAGTGGAAAGTGACTCTTTTAGGGTGCAAAGTGACTTAATATAGTGAAAAGTGACTTACATGGTTGATTAGAGCCAAAATGTGAAACAAAATTGACTTGTATGAAAGTGGAACTAAGAGGTGATAAAACGATGTCAAATTGAATGGATATAATGTTAACATGTTAATTGTACAAATATATGGTGGAAAGTGACTCTTATAGGGTGCAAAGTGACTCTAATATGGTGAAAGTACTTACATGGTTAATTAGAACCAAAATGTGGAACAAAATTGACTTGTGTGAAAGTGGAACTAAGAGGTGGTAAAAGGATGTCAAATTGGATGTATATGATGTTAACATGTTAATTGTACAAATATATAGTGGAAAGTGACTCTTTTAGGGTGCAAAGTGACTCTAATATGGTGAAAAGTGACTTACATGGTTGATTAGAGCCAAAATGTAAACAAAATTGACTTGTATGAAAGTGGAACTAAGAGGTGATAAAACGATGTGAAATTGAATGGATATAATGTTAACATGTTAATTGTACAAATATATGGTGGAAAGTGACTCTTATAGGGTGCAAAGTGACTCTAATATGGTGAAAAAGTAACTTACATGGTTAATTAGAACCAAAATGTGGAACAAAATTGACTTGTATGAAAGTGGAACTAAGAGGTGATAAAACGATGTCAAATTGAATGGATATAATGTTAACATGTTAATTGTACAAATATATGGTGGAAAGTGACTCTTATAGGGTGCAAAGTGACTCTAATATGGTGAAATGTTACATAGTTAATTAGAACCAAAATGTGGAACAAAATTGACTTGTGTGAAAGTGGAACTAAGAGGTGGTAAAAGGATGTCAAATTGGATGTATATGATGTTAACATGTTAATTGTACAAATATATAGGGGAAAGTGACTATTTAGGGTGCAAAGTGACTCTAATATAGGTGAAAAGTAACTTACATGGTTGAATTAGAGCCAAAATGTAAAACAAAATTGACTTGTATGAAAGTGGAACTAAGAAAAGGATGTCAAATTGGATGTATATGATGTTAACATGTTAATTGTACAAATATATAGTGGAAAGTGACTCTTTTAGGGTGCAAAGTGACTTTAATATAGTGAAAAGTGACTTACATGGTTGATTAGAGCCAAAATGTGAAACAAAATTGACTTGTATGAAAGTGGAACTAAGAGGTGATAAAACGATGTCAAATTGAATGGATATAATGTTAACATGTTAATTGTACAAATATATGGTGGAAAGTGACTCTTATAGGGTGCAAAGTGACTCTAATATGGTGAAAAGTACTTACATGGTTAATTAGAACCAAAATGTGGAACAAAATTGACTTGTGTGAAAGTGGAACTAAGAGGTGGGAAAAGGATGTCAAATTGGATGTATATGATGTTAACATGTTAATTTTACAAATATATAGGGGAAAGTGACTATTTTAGGGTGCAAAGTGACTTACAAAGTTGATTAGAGCCAAAATGTAAAACAAAATTGACTTGTATGAAAGTGGAACTAAGAGGTGATAAAACGATGTCAAATTGAATGGATATAATGTTAACATGTTAATTGTACAAATATATGGTGGAAAGTGACTCTTATAGGGTGCAAAGTGACTCTAATATGGTGAAAAGTAACTTACATGGTTAATTAGAACCAAAATGTGGAACAAAATTGACTTGTGTGAAAGTGGAACATATGATTAACATGTTAATTGTACAAATATATAGTGCAAAGTGACTCTAATATGGTGAAAAGTGACTTACATGGTTGATTAGAGCCAAAATATGAAACAAAATTGACTTGTATGATAGTGGAACTAAGAGGTGATAAAAGAATGTCAAATGGGATGTATATGATGTTAACATGTTAATTGTACAAATATATGGTGGAAAGTGACTCTTATAGGGTGCAAAGTGACTCTAATATGGTGAAAAGTGACTTACATGGTTGATTAGAGCCAAAATGTGAAACAAAATTGACTTGTATGAAAGTGGAACTAAGAGGTGATAAAACGATGTCAAATTGAATGGATATAATGTTAACATGTTAATTGTACAAATATATGGTGGAAAGTGACTCTTATAGGGTGCAAAGTGACTCTAATATGGTGAAAAGTAACTTACATGGTTAGTTAGAACCAAAATGTGGAACAAAATTGACTTGTGTGAAAGTGGAACTAAGAGGTGGTAAAAGGATGTCAAATTGGATGTATATGATGTTAACATGTTAATTGTACAAATATATAGTGGAAAGTGACTCTTTTAGGGTGCAAAGTGACTCTAATATGGTGAAAAGTGACTTACATGGTTGATTAGAGCCAAAATGTGAAACAAAATTGACTTGTATGAAAGTGGAACTAAGAGGTGATAAAACGATGTCAAATTGAATGGATATAATGTTAACATGATAATTGTACAAATATATGGTGGAAAGTGACTCTTATAGGGTGCAAAGTGACTCTAATATGGTGAAAAGTAACTTACATGGTTAATTAGAACCAAAATGTGGAACAAAATTGACTTGTGTGAAAGTGGAACTAAGAGGTGGTAAAAGGATGTCAAATTGGATGTATATGATGTTAACATGTTAATTGTACAAATATATAGTGGAAAGTGACTCTTTTAGGGTGCAAAGTGACTCTAATATAGTGAAAAGTGACTTACATGGTTGATTAGAGCCAAAATGTAAAACAAAATTGACTTGTATGAAAGTGGAACTAAGAGGTGATAAAACGATGTCAAATTGAATGGATATAATGTTAACATGTTAATTGTACAAATATATGGTGGAAAGTGACTCTTATAGGGTGCAAAGTGACTCTAATATGGTGAAAAGTAACTTACATGGTTAATTAGAACCAAAATGTGGAACAAAATTGACTTGTGTGAAAGTGGAACTAAGAGGTGGTAAAAGGATGTCAAATTGGATGTATATGATGTTAACATGTTAATTGTACAAATATAGAGTGGAAAGTGACTCTTTTAGGGTGCAAAGTGACTCTAATATGGTGAAAAGTGACTTACATGGTTGATTAGAGCCAAAATGTGAAACAAAATTGACTTGTATGAAAGTGGAACTAAGAGGTGATAAAACGATGTCAAATTGAATGGATATAATGTTAACATGATAATTGTACAAATATATGGTGGAAAGTGACTCTTATAGGGTGCAAAGTGACTCTAATATGGTGAAAAGTAACTTACATGGTTAATTAGAACCAAAATGTGGAACAAAATTGACTTGTGTGAAAGTGGAACTAAGAGGTGGTAAAAGGATGTCAAATTGGATGTATATGATGTTAACATGTTAATTGTACAAATATATAGTGGAAAGTGACTCTTTTAGGGTGCAAAGTGACTCTAATATGGTGAAAAGTGACTTACATGGTTGATTAGAGCCAAAATATGAAACAAAATTGACTTGTATGATAGTGGAACTAAGAGGTGATAAAAGAATGTCAAATTGGATGTATATGATGTTAACATGTTAATTGTACAAATATATGGTGGAAAGTGACTCTTATAGGGTGCAAAGTGACTCTAATACGGTGAAAAGTGACTTACATGGTTGATTAGAGCCAAAATGTGAAACAAAATTGACTTGTATGAAAGTGGAACTAAGAGGTCATAAAACTATGTCAAATTGAATGGATATAATGTTAACATGTTAATTGTACAAATATATGGTGGAAAGTGACTCTTATAGGGTGCAAAGTGACTCTAATATGGTGAAAAGTAACTTACATGGTTAATTAGAACCAAAATGTGGAACAAAATTGACTTGTGTGAAAGTGGAACTAAGAGGTGGTAAAAGGATGTCAAATTGGATGTATATGATGTTAACATGTTAATTGTACAAATATATAGTGGAAAGTGACTCTTTTAGGGTGCAAAGTGACTCTAATATAGTGAAAAGTGACTTACATGGTTGATTAGAGCCAAAATGTGAAACAAAATTGACTTGTATGAAAGTGGAACTAAGAGGTGATAAAACGATGTCAAATTGAATGGATATAATGTTAACATGTTAATTGTACAAATATATGGTGGAAAGTGACTCTTATAGGGTGCAAAGTGACTCTAATATGGTGAAAAGTAACTTACATGGTTAATTAGAACCAAAATGTGGAACAAAATTGACTTGTGTGAAAGTGGAACTAAGAGGTGGTAAAAGGATGTCAAATTGGATGTATATGATGTTAACATGTTAATTGTACAAATATATAGTGGAAAGTGACTCTTTTAGGGTGCAAAGTGACTCTAATATGGTGAAAAGTGACTTACATGGTTGATTAGAGCCAAAATGTGAAACAAAATTGACTTGTATGAAAGTGGAACTAAGAGGTGATAAAACGATGTCAAATTGAATGGATATAATGTTAACATGTTAATTGTACAAATATATGGTGGAAAGTGACTCTTATAGGGTGCAAAGTGACTCTAATATGGTGAAAAGTAACTTACATGGTTAATTAGAACCAAAATGTGGAACAAAATTGACTTGTGTGAAAGTGGAACTAAGAGGTGGTAAAAGGATGTCAAATTGGATGTATATGATGTTAACATGTTAATTGTACAAATATATAGTGGAAAGTGACTCTTTAGGGTGCAAAGTGACTCTAATATGGTGAAAAGTGACTTACATGGTTGATTAGAGCCAAAATGTGAAACAAAATTGACTTGTATGAAAGTGGAACTAAGAGGTGATAAAACGATGTCAAATTGAATGGATATAATGTTAACATGATAATTGTACAAATATATGGTGGAAAGTGACTCTTATAGGGTGCAAAGTGACTCTAATATGGTGAAAAGTAACTTACATGGTTAATTAGAACCAAAATGTGGAACAAAATTGACTTGTGTGAAAGTGGAACTAAGAGGTGGTAAAAGGATGTCAAATTGGATGTATATGATGTTAACATGTTAATTGTACAAATATATAGTGGAAAGTGACTCTTTTAGGGTGCAAAGTGACTCTAATATAGTGAAAAGTGACTTACATGGTTGATTAGAGCCAAAATGTGAAACAAAATTGACTTGTATGAAAGTGGAACTAAGAGGTGATAAAACGATGTCAAATTGAATGGATATAATGTTAACATGTTAATTGTACAAATATATGGTGGAAAGTGACTCTTATAGGGTGCAAAGTGACTCTAATATGGTGAAAAGTTACATGGTTAATTAGAACCAAAATGTGGAACAAAATTGACTTGTGTGAAAGTGGAACTAAGAGGTGGTAAAAGGATGTCAAATTGGATGTATATGATGTTAACATGTTAATTGTACAAATATATAGTGGAAAGTGACTCTTTTAGGGTGCAAAGTGACTCTAATATAGTGAAAAGTGACTTACATGGTTGATTAGAGCCAAAATGTGAAACAAAATTGACTTGTATGAAAGTGGAACTAAGAGGTGATAAAACGATGTCAAATTGAATGGATATAATGTTAACATGATTAATTGTACAAATATATGGTGGAAAGTGACTCTTATAGGGTGCAAAGTGACTCTAATATGGTGAAAAGTAACTTACATGGTTAATTAGAACCAAAATGTGGAACAAAATTGACTTGTGTGAAAGTGGAACTAAGAGGTGGTAAAAGGATGTCAAATTGGATGTATATGATGTTAACATGTTAATTGTACAATATATAGTGGAAAGTGACTCTTTTAGGGTGCAAAGTGACTCTAATATGGTGAAAAGTAACTTACATGGTTAATTAGAGCCAAAATGTGGAACAAAATTGACTTGTATGAAAGTGGAACTAAGAGGTGATAAAAGGATGTCAAATTGGATGTATATGATGTTAACATGTTAATTGTACAAATATATAGTGGAAAAGTGACTCTTTAGGGTGCAAAGTGACTCTAATATAGGTGAAAAGTGACTTACATGGTTGATTAGAGCCAAAATGTGAAACAAAATTGACTTGTATGAAAGTGGAACTAAGAGGTGATAAAACGATGTCAAATTGAATGGATATAATGTTAACATGTTAATTGTACAAATATATGGTGGAAAGTGACTCTTATAGGGTGCAAAGTGACTCTAATATGGTGAAAAGTAACTTACATGGTTAATTAGAACCAAAATGTGGAACAAAATTGACTTGTGTGAAAGTGGAACTAAGAGGTGGTAAAAGGATGTCAAATTGGATGTATATGATGTTAACATGTTAATTGTACAAATATATAGTGGAAAGTGACTCTTTTAGGGTGCAAAGTGACTCTAATATAGTGAAAAGTGACTTACATGGTTGATTAGAGCCAAAATGTGAAACAAAATTGACTTGTATGAAAGTGGAACTAAGAGGTGATAAAACGATGTCAAATTGAATGGATATAATGTTAACATGTTAATTGTACAAATATATGGTGGAAAGTGACTCTTATAGGGTGCAAAGTGACTCTAATATGGTGAAAAGTAACTTACATGGTTAATTAGAACCAAAATGTGGAACAAAATTGACTTGTGTGAAAGTGGAACTAAGAGGTGGTAAAAGGATGTCAAATTGGATGTATATGATGTTAACATGTTAATTGTACAAATATATAGTGGAAAGTGACTCTTTTAGGGTGCAAAGTGACTCTAATATGGTGAAAAGTGACTTACATGGTTGATTAGAGCCAAAATGTGAAACAAAATTGACTTGTATGAAAGTGGAACTAAGAGGTGGTAAAATGATGTCAAATTGAATGGATATGATGTTAACATGTTAATTGTACAAATATATGGTGGAAAGTGACTCTTATAGGGTGCAAAGTGACTCTAATATAGTGAAAACTGACTTACATGGTTAATTAGAACCAAAATGTGGAACAAAATTGACTTGTGTGAAAGTGGAACTAGAGGTGGTAAAAGGATGTCAAATTGCATGTATATGATTAACATGTTAATTGTACAAATATATAGTGGAAAGTGACTCTATTAGGGTGCAAAGTGACTCTAATATGGTGAAAAGTGACTTACATGGTTGATTAGAGCCAAAATATGAAACAAAATTGACTTGTATGAAAGTGGAACTAAGAGGTGATAAAAGAATGTCAAATTGGATGTATATGATGTTAACATGTTAATTGTACAAATATATGGTGGAAAGTGACTCTTATAGGGTGCAAAGTGACTCTAATATGGTGAAAAGTTACTTACATGGTTAATTAGAACCAAAATGTGGAACAAAATTGACTTGTGTGAAAGTGGAACTAAGAGGTGGTAAAAGGATGTCAAATTGGATGTATATGATGTTAACATGTTAATTGTACAAATATATAGTGGAAAGTGACTATTTTAGGGTGCAAAGTGACTCTAATATAGTGAAAAGTGACTTACATGGTTGATTAGAGCCAAAATGTAAAACAAAATTGACTTGTATGAAAGTGGAACTAAGAGGTGATAAAACGATGTCAAATTGAATGGATATAATGTTAACATGTTAATTGTACAAATATATGGTGGAAAGTGACTCTTATAGGGTGCAAAGTGACTCTAATATGGTGAAAAGTAACTTACATGGTTAATTAGAACCAAAATGTGGAACAAAATTGACTTGTGTGAAAGTGGAACTAAGAGGTGGTAAAAGGATGTCAAATTGGATGTATATGATGTTAACATGTTAATTGTACAAATATATAGTGGAAAGTGACTCTTTTAGGGTGCAAAGTGACTCTAATATGGTGAAAAGTGACTTACATGGTTGATTAGAGCCAAAATGTGAAACAAAATTGACTTGTATGAAAGTGGAACTAAGAGGTGATAAAACGATGTCAAATTGAATGGATATAATGTTAACATGATAATTGTACAAATATATGGTGGAAAGTGACTCTTATAGGGTGCAAAGTGACTCTAATATGGTGAAAAGTAACTTACATGGTTAATTAGAACCAAAATGTGGAACAAAATTGACTTGTGTGAAAGTGGAACTAAGAGGTGGTAAAAGGATGTCAAATTGGATGTATATGATGTTAACATGTTAATTGTACAAATATATAGTGGAAAGTGACTCTTTTAGGGTGCAAAGTGACTCTAATATGGTGAAAAGTGACTTACATGGTTGAATTAGAGCCAAAATGTGAAACAAAATTGACTTGTATGAAAGTGGAACTAAGAGGTGATAAAAGAATGTCAAATGGATGTATATGATGTTAACATGTTAATTGTACAAATATATGGTGGAAAGTGACTCTTATAGGGTGCAAAGTGACTCTAATATCGGTGAAAAGTGACTTACATGGTTGATTAGAGCCAAAATGTGAAACAAAATTGACTTGTATGAAAGTGGAACTAAGAGGTGCATAAAACGATGTCAAATTGAATGGATATAATGTTAACATGTTAATTGTACAAATATATGGTGGAAAGTGACTCTTATAGGGTGCAAAGTGACTCTAATATGGTGAAAAGTAACTTACATGGTTAATTAGAACCAAAATGTGGAACAAAATTGACTTGTGTGAAAGTGGAACTAAGAGGTGGTAAAAGGATGTCAAATTGGATGTATATGATGTTAACATGTTAATTGTACAAATATATAGTGGAAAGTGACTCTTTTAGGGTGCAAAGTGACTCTAATATAGTGAAAAGTGACTTACATGGTTGATTAGAGCCAAAATGTGAAACAAAATTGACTTGTATGAAAGTGGAACTAAGAGGTAGATAAAAGATGTCAAATTGGATGTATATGATGTTAACATGTTAATTGTACAAATATATGGTGGAAAGTGACTCTTATAGGGTGCAAAGTGACTCTAATATAGTGAAAGTGACTTACATGGTTAATTAGAACCAAAATGTGGAAACAAAATTGACTTGTATGAAAGTGGAACTAAGAGTAGATAAAAGGATGTCAAATTGGATGTATATGATGTTAACATGTTAATTGTACAAATATATAGTGGAAAGTGACTCTTTTAGGGTGCAAAGTGACTCTAATATAGTGAAATGTGACTTACATGGTTGATTAGAGCCAAAATGTGAAACAAAATTGACTTGTATGAAAGTGGAACTAAGAGGTGATAAAATGATGTCAAATTGAATGGATATAATGTTACCATGTTAATTGTACAAATATATGGTGGAAAGTGACTCTTATAGGGTGCAAAGTGACTCTAATATGGTGAAAAGTAACTTACATGGTTAATTAGAACCAAAATGTGGAACAAAATTGACTTGTGTGAAAGTGGAACTAAGAGGTGGTAAAAGGATGTCAAATTGGATGTATATGATGTAAACATGTTAATTGTACAAATATATAGTGGAAAATGACTCTTTTAGGGTGCAAAGTGACTCTAATATGGTGAAAAGTGACTTACATGGTTGATTAGAGCCAAAATGTGAAACAAAATTGACTTGTATGAAAGTGGAACTAAGAGGTGATAAAACGATGTCAAATTGAATGGATATAATGTTAACATGATAATTGTACAAATATATGGTGGAAAGTGACTCTTATAGGGTGCAAAGTGACTCTAATATGGTGAAAAGTAACTTACATGGTTAATTAGAACCAAAATGTGGAACAAAATTGACTTGTGTGAAAGTGGAACTAAGAGGTCGGTAAAAGGATGTCAAATTGGATGTATATGATGTTAACATGTTAATTGTACAAATATATAGTGGAAAGTGACTCTTTTAGGGTGCAAAGTGACTCTAATATAGTGAAAGTGAATTACATGGTTGATTAGAGCCAAATGTGAAACAAATTGACTTGTATGAAAGTGGAACTAAGAGGTGATAAAACGATGTCAAATTGAATGGATATGATGTTAACATGTTAATTGTACAAATATATGGTGGAAAGTGACTCTTATAGGGTGCAAAGTGACTCTAATATGGTGAACTACTTACATGGTTAATTAGAACCAAAATGTGGAACAAAATTGACTTGTGTGAAAGTGGAACTAAGAGGTGGTAAAAGGATGTCAAATTGGATGTATATGATGTTAACATGTTAATTGTACAAATATATAGTGGAAAGTGACTCTTTTAGGGTGCAAAGTGACTCTAATATGGTGAAAAGTGACTTACATGGTTGATTAGAGCCAAAATGTGAAACAAAATTGACTTGTATGAAAGTGGAACTAAGAGGTGATAAAACGATGTCAAATTGAATGGATATGATGTTAACATGTTAATTGTACAAATATATGGTGGAAAGTGACTCTTATAGGGTGCAAAGTGACTCTAATATAGTGAAAACTGACTTACATGGTTAATTAGATCCAAAATGTGGAACAAAATTGACTCGTGTGAAAGTGGAACTAAGAGGTGGTAAAAGGATGTCAAATTGCATGTATATGATTAACATGTTAATTGTACAAATATATAGTGGAAAGTGACTATATTAGGGTGTAAAGTGACTCTAATATGGTGAAAAGTGACTTACATGGTTGATTAGAGCCAAAATATGAAACACAATTGACTTGTATGAAAGTGGAACTAAGAGGTGATGAAAGAATGTCAAATTGGATGTATATGATGTTAACATGTTAATTGTACGAATATATGGTGGAAAGTGACTCTTATAGGGTGCAAAGTGACTCTAATACGGTGAAAAGTGACTTACATGGTTGATTAGAGCCAAAATGTGAAAGAAAATTGACTTGTATGAAAGTGGAACTAAGAGGTCATAAAACTATGTCAAATTGAATGGATATAATGTTAACATGTTAATTGTACAAATATATGGTGGAAAGTGACTCTTATAGGGTGCAAAGTGACTCTAATATGGTGAAAAGTAACTTACATGGTTAGTTAGAACCAAAATGTGGAACAAAATTGACTTGTGTGAAAGTGGAACTAAGAGGCGGTAAAAGCATGTCAAATTGGATGTACATGATGTTAACATGTTAATTATACAAATATATAGTGGAAACGTGACTCTTTTAGGGTGCAAAGTGACTTTAATATAGGTGAAAAGTGACTTACATGGTTGATTAGAGCCAAAATGTGAAACAAAATTGACTTGTATGAAAGTGGAACTAAGAGGTAGATAAAAGATGTCAAATTGGATGTATATGATGTTAACATGTTAATTGTACAAATATATGGTGGAAAGTGACTCTTATAGGGTGCAAAGTGACTCTAATATGGTGAAAAGTAACTTACATGGTTAATTAGAACCAAAATGTGGAACAAAATTGACTTGTGTGAAAGTGGAACTAAGAGGTGGTAAAAGGATGTCAAATTGGATGTATATGATGTTAACATGTTAAT
This sequence comes from Apium graveolens, assembly GCF_009905375.1. NCBI lineage: Eukaryota > Viridiplantae > Streptophyta > Magnoliopsida > Apiales > Apiaceae > Apium > Apium graveolens. Next base: position 2,500 of record NW_027418302.1, on the reverse strand, counting down.
TGTACAAATATATAGTGGAAAGTGACTCTTTTAGGGTGCAAACTGACTCTAATATGATGAAAAGTGACTTACATGGTTGATTAGAGCCAAAATGTGAAACAAAATTGACTTTTATGAAAGTGGAACTAAGAGTTGATAAAACGATGCCAAATTAAATGGATATAATGTTAACATGTTAATTGTACAAATATATGGTGGAAAGTGACTCTTATAGGGTGCAAAGTGACTCTAATATGGTGAAAAGTTACATGGTTAATTAGATCCAAAATGTGTAAGAAAATTGACTTGTGTGAAAGTGGAACTAAGAGGTGGTAAAAGGATGTCAAACTGGATGTATATGATGTTAACATGTTAATTGTACAAATATATAGTGGAAAGTGACTCTTTTAGGGTGCAAAGTGACTCTAATATAGTGAAATGTGACTTACATGGTTGATTAGAGCCAAAATGTGAAACAAAATTGACTTGTATGAAAGTGGAACTAAGAGGTGATAAAACGATGTCAAATTGAAAGGATATAATGTTACCATGTTAATTGTACAAATATATGGTGGAAAGTGACTCTTATAGGGTGCAAAGTGACTCTAATATGGTGAAAAGTAACTTGCATGGTTAATTAGAACCAAAATGTGGAACAAAATTGACTTGTGTGAAAGTGGAACTACGAGGTGGTAAAAGGATGTCAAATTGGATGTATATGATGTTAACATGTTAATTGTACAAATATATAGTGGAAACTGACTCTTTTAGGGTGCAAAGTGACTCTAATATGGTGAAAAGTGACTTGGTTGATTAGAGCCAAAATGTGAAACAAAATTGACTTGTATGAAAGTGGAACTAAGAGGTGATAAAATGATGTCAAATTGAATGGATATAATGTTAACATGATAATTGTAAAAATATATGGTGGAAAGTGACTCGTATAGGGTGCAAAGTGACTCTAATATGGTGAAAAGTAACTTACATGGTTAATTAGAACCAAAATGTGGAACAAAATTGACTTGTGTGAAAGTGGAACTAAGAGGTGCGTAAAAGGATGTCAAATTGGATGTATATGATGTTAACATGTTAATTGTACAAATATATAGTGGAAAGTGACTCTTTTAGGGTGCAAAGTGACTCTAATATGGTGAGAAGTGAATTACATGGTTGATTAGAGCCAAAATATGAAGCAAAATTGACTTGTATTAAAGTGGAACTAAGAGGTGATAAAACGATGTCAATGAATGGATATAATGTTAACATGTTAATTGTACAAATATATGGTGGAAATGACTCTTATAGGGTGCAAGTGACTCTAATATAGGTGAAAAGTAACTTATCTGGTAATTAGAACCAAAATGTGGAACAAAATTGACTTTTGTGTGAAAGTGGAACTAAGAGGTGGTAAAAGGATGTCAAATTGGATGTATATGATGTTAACATGTTAATTGTACAAATATATAGTGGAAAGTGACTCTTTTAGGGTGCAAAGTGACTCTAATATGGTGAAAAGTGAATTACATGGTTGATTAGAGCCAAAATGTGAAACAAATTGACTTGTAAAGTGGAACTAAGAGGTGATAAAAGATGTCAAATTGAATGGATATGATGTTAACATGTTAATTGTACAAATATATGGTGGAAAGTGACTCTTATAGGGTGCAAAGTGACTCTAATATGGTGAAAAGTGATTACATGGTTGATTAGAGCCAAAATGTGAAACAAAATTGACTTGTATGAAAGTGGAACTAAGAGGTGATAAAAGATGTCAAATTGATGATATATGATGTTAACATGTTAATTGTACAAATATATGGTGGAAAGTGACTTATAGGGTGCAAAGTGACTCTAATATGGTGAAAAGTAACTTACATGGTTGATTAGAACCAAAATGTGGAAAAAATTGACTTGTATGAAAGTGGAACTAAGAGGTGTAAAAGGATGTCAAATTGGATGTATATGATGTTAACATGTTAATTGTACAAATATATGGTGGAAAGTGACTTTTAGGGTGCAAAGTGACTCTAATATGGTGAAAAGTGATTACATGGTTGATTAGAGCCAAATGTGAAACAAAATTGACTGTATGAAAGTGGAACTAAGAGGTGATAAAACGATGTCAAATTGATGGATATGATGTTAACATGTTAATTGTACAAATATATGGTGGAAAGTGACTTATAGGGTGCAAAGTGACTCTAATATGGTGAAAAGTAACTTACATGGTTAATTAGAACCAAAATGTGGAACAAAATGACTTGTGTGAAAGTGGAACTAAGAGGTGGTAAAAGGATGTCAAATTGGTGATATGATGTTAACATGTTAATGACAAATATAGTGGAAAGTGATCTTTAGGGTGCAAAGTGATCTAATATGGTGAAAAGTGACTTACATGGTGATTAAGAGCCAAATGTGAAAACAATTGACTTGTATTAAAGTGGAACTAAGAGGTGTATTAAAAGATGTCAAATTGATGATGTATGATGTTAACATGTTAATGTACAATATAGTGGTGGAA
>NW_027418301.1:0-27575 GCF_009905375.1 Apium graveolens | reverse complement strand
TGAACAAATGTGGACAAAATTGATTGTGTGAAAGCGGGCTAAGAGGTGGTAAAAGGATGTCAAATTAAATGTATATGATGTTAACATGTTAATTGTAAAAGATATAGTGGAAAGTGTCTCTTTTAGGCTGCAAAGTTTCTCTAATATGGTGAAAAGTGAATACATCGTTGATTAGAGCAAAATGTGAAACCAATTGACTTGTATTAAAGTGGAACTAGAGGTGATAAACGATGTCAACATGAATGGCTATGATGTTAACATGTTAATTGTACAAATATATGGTGGAAAGTGACTTCTATTAGGGTGCAAAGTGACTCTAATATGGTGAAAAAGTGACTTACATGGTTTAATTAGAACCAAAATGTGGAACAAAATTGACTTGTAGTGAAAGTGGAAATAAGAGGTGGTAAAAGGATATCAAATTGGATGATATGAGTGATTAACATGTTAATTTACAAATATATAGTGGAAAGTGACTCTTTTGGTGTGCAAAGTGACTCTAATATGGTGAAAAGTGAATTACATGGTTGATTAGAGCCAAAATGTGAAACAAAATTAACTTGTATGAAAGTGCAACTAAGAGGTGATAAAACGATGTCAAATTGAATGGATATGATGTTACACATGTTAATTGTACAAATCTATGGCTGGAAAGTGACTCTTACAGTGTGCAAAGTGACTCTAATATGGTGAAAAGTGACTTACAGGTTAATTAGAACCAAAATGTGGTAACAAAATTGATTGTGTGAAAGTGAATAAGGTGGTAAAAGGATGTCAAATTAAATGTATAGATGTTAACATGTTAATTGTACACATATATAGTGCAAAGTGACTCTTTTAGGGTGCAAAGTGACTCTAATATGGTGAAAAGTGACTTACATGGTTAATTAGATCCATCTTCCTACAAGTCAATTGTGTTTCACATTTTGGCTCTAATCAACCATGTAATTCACTTTTCAATATTGGAGTCACTTTGCACCCTATAAAAGTCACTTTCCATCATATATTTGTACAATTAACATGTTAACATCATATACATCCAATTGACATTCTTTTATCACCTCTTAGTTCATCTTCATACAAGTCAATTTTGTTTCACATTTTGGCTCTAATCAACAAATATATGGTGGAAAGTGACTCTTATAGGGTGCAAAGTGACTCTAATATGGTGAAAAGTGACTTACATGGTTAATTAGAAGGCCAAATGTGAAAGACAATTGGACCTTGTATGTAAAGCTCGGAACTAAGAGGTGATAAAACGATTGTCAAATTGAATTGCATATGATGTTAACCATGTTAATTGTACAATATATGTGGAAAGTGACTCTTATAGGGGTGCAAAGTGACTCTAATATGGTGAAAAGTGACTTACATGGTTAATTAGAACCAAAATGTGGAACAAAATTGACTTGTGTGAAAGTGGAACTAAGAGGTGGTAAAAGGATGTCAAATTGGATGTATATGATATTAACATGTTAATTGTACAAATATATGGTGGAAAGTGACTCTTTTAGGGTGCAAAGTGACTCTAATATGGTGAAAAGTGAATTACATGGTTGATTAGAGCCAAAATGTGAAACAAAATTGACTTGTATGAAAGTGGAACTAAGAGATGATAAAACGATGTCAAACTGAATGGATATGATGTTAACATGTTAATTGTACAAATATATGGTGGAAAGTGACTCTTATAGGTGAAAAGTGACTTTAATATGGTGAAAAGTAACTTACATGGTTAATTTGAACCAAAATGTGGAACAAAATTGACTTGTAAGAAAGTGGAACTAAGAGGTGGTAAAAGGATGTCAAATTGGATGTATATGATGTTAACATGTTAATTGTACAAATATATAGTGGAAAGTAACTCTTTTAGGGTGCAAAGTGACTCTAATATGGTGAAAAGTGAATTACATGGTTGATTAGAGCCAAAATGTGAAACAAAATTAACTTGTATGAAAGTGCAACTAAGAGGTGATAAAACGATGTGAAATTGAATAGATATGATGTTAACATGTTAATTGTACAAATATATGCCGGAAAGTGACTCTTATAGTGTGCAAAGTGACTCTAATATGGTGAAAAGTGACTTACATGGTTGATTAGAGCCAAAATGTGAAACAAAATTGACTTGTATGAAAGTGGAACTAAGAGGTGATAAAAGAATGTCAAATTGGATGTGTATGATGTTAACATGTTAATTGTACAAATATATGGTGGAAAGTGACTCTTTTAGGGTGCAAACTGACTCTAATATGGTGAAAAGTGAATTACATGATTGATTTGAGCCAAAATTTGAAACACAATTGACTTGTATTAAAGTGGAACTAAGAGGTGATAAAAAGATGTCAAATTGAATGGATATGATGTTAACATTTTAATTGTACAAATATATAGTGGAAATTGACTCTTTTAGGGTGCAAAGTGACTCTAATATGGTGAAAAGTGACTTACATGGTTGATTAGAACCAAAATGTGGAAACAAAATTGACTTGTGTGAAAGTGGAACTAAGAGGTGGTAAAAGGATGTCAAATTGGATGTATATGATGTTAACATGTTAATTGTACAAATATATAGTGGAAAGTGACTCTTTTAGGGTGCAAAGTGACTCTAATATGGTGAAAAGTGACTTACATGGTTGATTAGAGCCAAAATGTGAAACAAAATTGACTTGTATGAAAGTGGAACTAAGAGGTGATAAAACGATGTCAAATTGAATGATATGATGTTAACATGTTAATTGTACAAATATATGGTGGAAAGTGACTCTTATAGGGTGCAAAGTGACTCTAATATGGTGAAAAGTGACTTACATTGTTAATTAGAACCAAAATGTGGAACAAAATTGACTTGTGTGAAAGTGGAACTAAGAGGTGGTAAAAGGATGTCAAATTGGATGTATATGATGTTAACATGTTAATTGTACAAATATATAGTGGAAAGTGACTCTTTTAGGGTGCAAAGTGACTCTAATATGGTGAAAAGTTAATTACATGGTTGATTAGAGCCAAAATGTGAAACAAAATTGACTTGTATGAAAGTGGAACTAAGAGGTGATAAAACGATGTCAAATTGAATGGATATGATGTTAACATGTTAATTGTACAAATATATGGTGGAAAGTGACTCTTATAGGGTGCAAAGTGACTCTAATATGGTGAAAAGTAACTTAAATGGTTAATTAGAACCAAAATGTGGAACAAAATTCACTTGTGTCAAAGTGGAACTAAGAGGTGGTAAAAGTAAGTCAAATTGGATGTATATGATGTTAACATGTTAGTTGTACAAATATATAGTGGAAAGTGACTCTTTTAGGGTGCAAAGTGACTCTAATATGGTGAAAAGTGACTTACATGGTTAATTAGAACCAAAATGTGGAACAAAATTAACTTGTGTGAAAGTGAAACTAAGAGGTGGTAAAAGGATGTCAAATTGGATGTATATGATGTTAACATGTTAATTGTACAAATATATAGTGGAAAGTGACTCTTTTAGGGTGCAAAGTGACTCTAATATGGTGAAAAGTGAATTACATGGTTGATTAGAGCCAAAATGTGAACACAAATTGACTTGTATGAAAGTGGAACTAAGAGGTGATAAAACGATGTCAAATTGAATGTATATGATGTTAACATGTTAATTGTACAAATATATGGTGGAAAGTGACTCTTATAGGGTGCAAAGTGACTCTAATATGGTGAAAAGTGACTTACATGGTTAATTAGAACCAAAATGTGGAACAAAATTGACTTGTGTGAAAGTGGAAACTAAGAGGTGGTAAAAGGATGTCAAATTGGATGTATATGATGTTAACATGTTAATTGTACAAATATATAGTGGAAAAGTGACTCTTTTAGGGTGCAAAGTGACTCTAATATGGTGAAAAGTGAATTACATGGTTGATTAGAGCCAAAATGTGAAACAAAATTGACTTGTATGAAAGTGGAACTAAGAGGTGATAAAACGATGTCAAATTGAATGGATATGATGTTAACATGTTAATTGTACAAATATATGGTGGAAAGTGACTCTTATAGGGTGCAAAGTGACTCTAATATGGTGAAAAGTGACTTACATGGTTAATTAGAACCAAAATGTGGAACAAAATTGACTTGTAAGAAAGTGGAACTAAGAGGTGGTAAAAGGATGTCAAATTGGATGTATATGATGTTAACATGTTAATTGTACAAATATATAGTGGAAAGTAACTCTTTTAGGGTGCAAAGTGACTCTAATATGGTGAAAAGTGAATTACATGGTTGATTAGAGCCAAAATGTGAAACAAAATTAACTTGTATGAAAGTGCAACTAAGAGGTGATAAAACGATGTGAAATTGAATGGATATGATGTTAACATGTTAATTGTACAAATATATGCCAGAAAGTGACTCTTATAGTGTGCAAAGTGACTCTAATATGGTGAAAAGTGACTTACATGGTTGATTAGAGCCAAAATGTGAAACAAAATTGACTTGTATGAAAGTAGAACTAAGAGGTGATAAAAGAATGTCAAATTGGATGTGTATGATGTTAACATGTTAATTGTACAAATATATGGTGGAAAGTGACTCTTTTAGGGTGCAAACTGACTCTAATATGGTGAAAAGTGAATTACATGATTGATTTGAGCCAAAATTTGAAACACAATTGACTTGTATTAAAGTGGAACTAAGAGGTGATAAAAAGATGTCAAATTGAATGGATATGATGTTAACATTTTAATTGTACAAATATATAGTGGAAATTGACTCTTTTAGGGTGCAAAGTGACTCTAATATGGTGAAAAGTGACTTACATGGTTGATTAGAACCAAAATGTGGAACAAAATTGACTTGTGTGAAAGTGGAACTAAGAGGTGGTAAAAGGATGTCAAATTGGATGTATATGATGTTAACATGTTAATTGTACAAATATATAGGTGGAAAGTGACTCTTATAGGGTTCAAAGTGACTCCAATATGGTGAAAAGTGAATTACATGGTTGATTTGAGCCAAAATGTGAAACAAAATTGACTTGTATGAAAGTGGAACTAAGAGGTGATAAAACGATGTCAAATTGAATGGATATGATGTTAACATGTTAATTGTACAAATATATGGTGGAAAGTGACTCTTATAGGGTGCAAAGTGACTCTAATATGGTGAAAAGTGACTTACATGATTAATTAGAACCAAAATGTGGAACAAAATTGACTTGTGTGAAAGTGGAACTAAGAGGTGGTAAAAGGATAGTCAAATTGGATGTATATGATGTTAACACTGTTAATTGTACAAATATATAGTGGAAAAGTGACTCTTTTAGGGTGCAAAGTGACTCTAATATGGTGAAAAGTGAATTACATGGTTGATTAGAGCCAAAATGTGAAACAAAATTGACTTGTATGAAAGTGGAACTAAGAGGTGATAAAACGATGTCAAATTGAATGGATATGATGTTAACATGTTAATTGTACAAATATATGGCTGGAAAGTGACTCTTATAGTGTGCAAAGTGACTCTAATATGGTGAAAAGTGACTTACATGGTTAATTAGAACCAAAATGTGAACAAAATTGACTTGTGTGAAAGTGGAACTAAGAGGTGATAAAAGGAATGTCAAATTGGATGTATATGATGTTAACATGTTAATTGTACAAATATATAGGTGGAAAGTGACTCTTTTAGGGTGCAAAGTGACTCTAATATGGTGAAAAGTGAATTACATGATTGATTAGAGCCAAAATGTGAAACAAAATTGACTTGTATTAAAGTGGAACTAAGAGGTGATAAAAAGATGTCAAATTGAATGGATATGATGTTAACATGTTAATTGTACAAATATATAGTGGAAAGTGACTCTTTTAGGGTGCAAAGTGACTCTAATATGGTGAAAAGTGACTTACATGGTTGAATTAGAACCAAAATGTGGAACAAAATTGACTTGTGTGAAAGTGGAACTAAGAGGTGGTAAAAGGATGTCAAATTGGAATGTATATGATGTTAACATGTTAATTGTACAAATATATAGTGGAAAGTGACTCTTTTAGGGTGCAAAGTGACTCTAATATGGTGAAAAGTGAATTACATGGTTGATTAGAGCCAAAATGTGAAACAAAATTGACTTGTATGAAAGTGGAACTAAGAGGTGATAAAACGATGTCAAATTGAATGGATATGATGTTAACATGTTAATTGTACAAATATATGGTGGAAAGTGACTCTTATAGGGTGCAAAGTGACTCTAATATGGTGAAAAGTGACTTACATGATTAATTAGAACCAAAATGTGGAACAAAATTGACTTGTGTGAAAGTGGAACTAAGAGGTGGTAAAAGGATATCAAATTGGATGTATATGATGTTAACACGTTAATTGTACAAATATATAGTGGAAAACGACTCTTTTGGGGTGCAAAGTGACTATAATATGGTGAAAAGTGAATTACATGGTTGATTAGAGCCAAAATGTGAAACAAAATTGACTTGTATGAAAGTGGAACTAAGAGGTGATAAAACGATGTCAAATTGAATGGATATGATGTTAACATGTTAATTGTACAAATTTATGGTGGAAAGTGACTCTTATAGGGTGCAAAGTGACTCTAATATGGTGAAAAGTGACTTACATGGTTAATTAGAACCAAAATGTGGAACAAAATTGACTTGTGTGAAAGTGGAACTAAAAGGTGGTAAAAGGATGTCAAATTAAATGTATATGATGTTAACATGTTAATTGTACATATATATAGTGCAAAGTGACTCTTTTAGGGTGCAAAGTGACTCTAATATGGTGTAAAGTGACTTACATGGTTAATTAGAACCAAAATATAGAACAAAATTGACTTGTGTTAAAGTGGAACTAAGAGGTGGTAAAAGGATTTCAAATTGGATGTATATGATGTTAACATGTTAATTATACAAATATATGGTGGAAAGTGACTTTTATAGGGTGCAAAGTGACTCTAATATGGTGAAAAGTGACTTACATGGTTAATTAGAACCAAAATGTGGAACAAAATTGACTTGTGTGAAAGCGGGACTAAGAGGTGGTAAAAGGATGTCAAATTAAATGTATATGATGTTAACATGTTAATTGTACAAATATATAGTGGAAAGTGACTCTTTTAGGCTGCAAAGTTTCTCTAATATGGTGAAAAGTGAATTACATCGTTGATTAGAGCCAAAATGTGAAACACAATTGACTTGTATTAAAGTGGAACTAAGAGGTGATAAAACGATGTCAAATTGAATGGATATGATGTTAACATGTTAATTGTACAAATATATGGTGGAAAGTGACTCTTTTAGGGTGCAAAGTGACTCTAATATGGTGAAAAGTGACTTACATGGTTAATTAGAACCAAAATGTGGAACAAAATTGACTTGTGTGAAAGTGGAAATAAGAGGTGGTAAAAGGATATCAAATTGGATGTATATGATGTTAACATGTTAATTGTACAAATATATAGTGGAAAGTGACTCTTTTGGGGTGCAAAGTGACTCTAATATGGTGAAAAGTGAATTACATGGTTGATTAGAGCCAAAATGTGAAACAAAATTAACTTGTATGAAAGTGCAACTAAGAGGTGATAAAACGATGTCAAATTGAATGGATATGATGTTAACATGTTAATTGTACAAATATATGGCGGAAAGTGACTCTTATAGTGTGCAAAGTGACTCTAATATGGTGAAAAGTGACTTACATGGTTAATTAGAACCAAAATGTGGAACAAAATTGACTTGTGTGAAAGTGGAACTAAGAGGTGGTAAAAGGATGTCAAATTGGATGTATATGATGTTAACATGTTAATTGTACAAATATATAGTGGAAAGTGACTCTTTTAGGGTGCAAAGTGACTCTAATATGGTGAAAAGTGAATTACATGGTTGATTTGAGCCAAAATGTGAAACAAAATTGACTTGTATGAAAGTGGAACTAAGAGGTGATAAAACGATGTCAAATTGAATGGATATGATGTTAACATGTTAATTGTACAAATATATGGTGGAAAGTGACTCTTATAGGGTGCAAAGTGACTCTAATATGGTGAAAAGTGACTTACATGATTAATTAGAACCAAAATGTGGAACAAAATTGACTTGTGTGAAAGTGGAACTAAGAGGTGGTAAAAGGATATCAAATTGGATGTATATGATGTTAACACGTTAATTGTACAAATATATAGTGGAAAACGACTCTTTTGGGGTGCAAAGTGACTATAATATGGTGAAAAGTGAATTACATGGTTGATTAGAGCCAAAATGTGAAACAAAATTGACTTGTATGAAAGTGGAACTAAGAGGTGATAAAACGATGTCAAATTGAATGGATATGATGTTAACATGTTAATTGTACAAATTTATGGTGGAAAGTGACTCTTATAGGGTGCAAAGTGACTCTAATATGGTGAAAAGTGACTTACATGGTTAATTAGAACCAAAATGTGGAACAAAATTGACTTGTGTGAAAGTGGAACTAAAAGGTGGTAAAAGGATGTCAAATTAAATGTATATGATGTTAACATGTTAATTGTACACATATATAGTGCAAAGTGACTCTTTTAGGGTGCAAAGTGACTCTAATATGGTGAAAAGTGACTTACATGGTTAATTAGAACCAAAATATAGAACAAAATTGACTTGTGTTAAAGTGGAACTAAGAGGTGGTAAAAGGATTTCAAATTGGATGTATATGATGTTAACATGTTAATTATACAAATATATGGTGGAAAGTGACTTTTATAGGGTGCAAAGTGACTCTAATATGGTGAAAAGTGACTTACATGGTTAATTAGAACCAAAATGTGGAACAAAATTGACTTGTGTGAAAGCGGGACTAAGAGGTGGTAAAAGGATGTCAAATTAAATGTATATGATGTTAACATGTTAATTGTACAAATATATAGTGGAAAGTGACTCTTTTAGGCTGCAAAGTTTCTCTAATATGGTGAAAAGTGAATTACATCGTTGATTAGAGCCAAAATGTGAAACACAATTGACTTGTATTAAAGTGGAACTAAGAGGTGATAAAACGATGTCAAATTGAATGGATATGATGTTAACATGTTAATTGTACAAATATATGGTGGAAAGTGACTCTTTTAGGGTGCAAAGTGACTCTAATATGGTGAAAAGTGACTTACATGGTTAATTAGAACCAAAATGTGGAACAAAATTGACTTGTGTGAAAGTGGAAATAAGAGGTGGTAAAAGGATATCAAATTGGATGTATATGATGCTAACATGTTAATTGTACAAATATATAGTGGAAAGTGACTCTTTTGGGGTGCAAAGTGACTCTAATATGGTGAAAAGTGAATTACATGGTTGATTAGAGCCAAAATGTGAAACAAAATTAACTTGTATGAAAGTGCAACTAAGAGGTGATAAAACGATGTCAAATTGAATGGATATGATGTTAACATGTTAATTGTACAAATATATGGTGGAAAGTGACTCTTACAGTGTGCAAAGTGACTCTAATATGGTGAAAAGTGACTTACATGGTTAATTAGAACCAAAATGTGGAACAAAATTGACTTGTGTGAAAGTGGAACTAAGAGGTGGTAAAAGGATGTCAAATTAAATGTATATGATGTTAACATGTTAATTGTACACATATATAGTGCAAAGTGACTCTTTTAGGGTGCAAAGTGACTCTAATATGGTGAAAAGTGACTTACATGGTTAATTAGATCCATCTTCCTACAAGTCAATTGTGTTTCACATTTTGGCTCTAATCAACCATGTAATTCACTTTTCACAATATTGGAGTCACTTTGCACCCTATAAAAGTCACTTTCCATCATATATTTGTACAATTAACATGTTAACATCATATACATCCAATTTGACATTCTTTTATCACCTCTTAGTTCCATCTTCATACAAGTCAATTTTGTTTCACATTTTGGCTCTAATCAACCATAAATATATGGTGGAAAGTGACTCTTATAGGGTGCAAAGTGACTCTAATATGGTGAAAAGTGACTTACATGGTTAATTAGAACCAAAATGTGAAACAAAATTGACTTGTATGAAAGTGGAACTAAGAGGTGATAAAACGATGTCAAATTGAATGCATATGATGTTAACATGTTAATTGTACAAATATATGGTGGAAAGTGACTCTTATAGGGTGCAAAGTGACTCAAATATGGTGAAAAGTAACTTACATGGTTAATTAGAACCAAAATGTGGAACAAAATTGACTTGTGTGAAAGTGGAACTAAGAGGTGGTAAAAGGATGTCAAATTGGATGTATATGATATTAACATGTTAATTGTACAAATATATGGTGGAAAGTGACTCTTTTAGGGTGCAAAGTGACTCTAATATGGTGAAAAGTGACTTACATGGTTGATTAGAGCCAAAATGTGAAACAAAATTGACTTGTATGAAGATGGAACTAAGAGGTGATAAAAGAATGTCAAATTGGATGTATATGATGTTAACATATTAATTGTACAAATATATGGTGGAAAGTGACTTTTATAGGGTGCAAAGTGACTCTAATATGGTGAAAAGTGACTTACATGGTTGATTAGAGCCAAAATGTGAAACCAAATTGACTTATATGAAAGTGGAACTGAGAGGTGATAAAACGATGTCAAATTGAATGTATATGATGTTAGCATGTTAATTGTAAAAATATATGGTGGAAAGTGACTTTTATAGGGTGCAAAGTGACTCTAATATGGTGAAAAGTGACTTACATTGTTAATTAGAACCAAAATGTGGAACAAAATTGACTTGTGTGAAAGTGAAACTAAGAGCTGGTAAAAGGATGTCAAATTGGATGTATATGATGTTAACATGTTAATTGTACAAATATATAGTGGAAAGTGACTCTTTTAGGGTGCACAGTGACTCTAATATGGTGAAAAGTGAATTACATGGTTAATTGGAACCAAATTGTGGAACAAAATTGACTTGTGTGAAAGTGGAACTAAGAGGTGGTAAAAGGATGTCAAATTGGATGTATATGATGTTAACATATTAATTGTACAAATATATAGTGGAAAGTGACTCTTTTAGGGTGCAAAGTGACTCTAATATGGTGAAAAGTGACTTACATGGTTGATTAGAGCCAAAATGTGAAATAAAAATGACTTGTATGAAAGTGGAACTAAGAGATGATAAAACGATGTCAAATTGAATAGATATGATGTTAACATGTTAATTGTAGAAATATATGGTGGAAAGTGACTCATATAGGGTGCAAAGTGACTCTAATATGGTAAAAAGTGACTTACATTGTTAATTAGAACCAAAATGCGGAACAAAATTGACTTGTGTGAAAGTGGAACTAAGAGGTGGTAAAAGGATGTCAAATTGGATGTATATGATGTTAACATGTTAATTGTACAAATATATAGTGCAAAGTGACTCTAATATGGTGAAAAGTGAATTACATCGTTGATTAGAGCCAAAATGTGAAACAAAATTGACTTGTATGAAAGTGGTACTAAGAGGTGATAAAACGAAGTCAAATTGAATGGATATGATGTTAACATGTTAATTGTACAAATTTATGGTGGAAAGTGACTCTTATAGGGTGCAAAGTGACTCTAATATGGTGAAAAGTGACTTACATGGTTAATTAGAACCAAAATGTGGAACAAAATTGACTTGTATGAAAGTGGAACTAAGAGGTGATAAAACGATGTCAAATTGAATGGATATGATGTTAACATATTAATTGTACAAATATATGGTGGAAAGTGACTCTTATAGGGTGCAAAGTGACTCTAATATGGTGAAAAGTGACTTACATGGTTAATTAGAACCAAAATGTGGAACAAAATTGACTTGTGTGAAAGTGGAACTAAGAGGTGGTAAAAGGATGTCAAATTGGATGTATATGATGTTAACATGTTAATTGTACAAATATATAGTGGAAAGTGACTCTTTTAGGGTGCAAAGTGACTCTAATATGGTGAAAAGTGATTTACATGGTTGATTATAGCCAAAATGTGAAACAAAATTGACTTGTATGAAAGTGGAACTAAGAGGTGATAAAAGAATGTCAAATTGGATGTATATGATGTTAACATGTTAATTGTATAAATATATGGTGGAAAGTGACTCTTATAGGGTGCAAAGTGACTCCAATATTGTGAAAAGTGAATTACGTGGTTGATTAGAGCCAAAATGTGAAACACAATTGACTTGTATTAAAGTAGAACTAAGAGTAAAACGATGTCAAATTGAATGGATATGATGTTAACATGTTAATTTTACAAATATATGGTGGAAAGTGACTTTTATAGGGTGCAAAGTGACTCTAATATGGTGAAAAGTGACTTACATGGTTAATTAGAACCAAAATGTGAAACAAAATTGACTTGTATGAAAGTGGAACTAAGAGGTGGTAAAAGGATGTCAAATTGGATGTATATGATGTTAACATGTTAATTGTACAAATATATAGTGGCAAGGTGAATCTTTTAGGGTGCAAAGTGACTCTAATATAGTGAAAAGTGACTTGGTTGATTAGAGCCAAAATGTGAAACAAAATTGACTTGTATGAAAGTGGAACTAAGAGGTGATAAAACGATGTCAAATTGAATGGATATGATGTTAACATGTTAATTGTACAAATATATGGTGGAAAGTGACTCTTTTAGGGTGCAAAGTGACTCTAATATGGTGAAAAGTGACTTACATGGTTAATTAGAACCAAATTGTGGAACAAAATTGACTTGTGTGAAAGTGGAACTAAGAGGTGGTAAAAGGATGTCAAATTGGATGTATATGATGTTAACATGTTAATTGTACAAATATATAGTGGAAAGTGACTCTTTTAGGGTGCAAAGTGACTCTAATATGGTGAAAAGTGACTTACATGGTTGATTAGATCCAAAATGTGAAACAAAATTGACTTGTATGAAAGTGGAACTAAGAGGTGATAAAACGATGTCAAATTGAATAGATATGATGTTAACATATTAATTGTACAATTATATGGTGGAAAGTGAGTCTTATAGGGTGCAAAGTGACTCTAATATGGTGAAAAGTGAATTACATGCTTAATTAGAACCAAATTGTGGAACAAAATTGATTTGTGTGAAAGTGGAACTAAGAGGTGCTAAAAGGATGTCAAATTGGATGTATATGATGTTAACATGTTAATTGTACAAATATACAGTGGAGAATGACTCTTTTAGGGTGCAAAGTGAATCTAATATAGTGAAAAGTGACTTACATGGTTGATTAGAGCCAAAATGTGAAATAAAATTGACTTGTATGAAAGTGGAACTAAGAGGTGATAAAACGATGTCAAATTGAATGGATATGATGTTAACATGTTAATTGTACAAATATATGGTGGAAAGTGACTCTTATAGGGTACAAAGTGACTCTAATATGGTGAAAAGTGACTTACATGGTTAATTAGAACCAAAATGTGAACAAAATTGACTTGTGTGAAAGTGGAACTAAGAGTTGGTAAAAGGATGTCAAATTGGATGTATAGGATGTTAACATGTTAATTGTACAAATATATAGTGGAAAGTGACTCTTTTAGGGTGCAAAGTGATTATAATATAGTGAAAAGTGACTTCCAAGGTTGATTAGAGCCAAAATGTGAAACAAAACTGACTTGTATGAAAGGGGAACTAAGAGGTGATAAAACGATGTAAAATTGAATGGATATGATGTTAACATGTTAATTGTACAAATATATGGCGGAAAGTGACTCTTATAGGGTGTAAAGTGACTCTAATATGGTGAAAAGTAACTTACATGGTTAATTAGAACCAAAATGTGGAACAAAATTGACTTGTGTGAAAGTGGAACTAAGAGGTGGTAAAAGGAGGTCAAATTGGATGTATATGATGTTAACATGTTAATTGTACAAATATATAATGGAAAGTGACTCTTTTAGGGTGCAAAGTGACTCTAATATAGTGAAAAGTGAATTACATTGTTGATTAGAGCCAAAATGTGAAACAAAATTGACTTGTATGAAAGTGGTACTAAGAGGTGATAAAATGATGTCAAATTGAATGGATATGATGTTAACATGTTAATTGTACAAATATATGATGTAAAGTGACTCTTATAGGGTGTAAAGTGACTCTAATATGGTGAAAAGTGACTTACATGGTTAATTAAAACCAAAATGTGGAACAAAATTGACTTGTGTGAAAGTGGAACTAAGAGGTGGTAAAAGGATGTCAAATTGGATGTATATGATGTTAACATGTTAATTGTACAAATATATAGTGGAAAGTGACTCTTTTAGGGTGCAAAGTGACTCTAATATGGTGAAAAGTGACTTACATGTTAGATTAGAGCCAAAATGTGAAACAAAATTGACTTGTATGAAAGTGGAACTAATAGGTGATAAAAGAATGTCAAATTGGATGTATATGATATTAACATGTTAATTGTACAAATATATGGTGGAAAGTGACTCTTATAGGGTGTAAAGTGACTCTAATATGGTGAAAATTGACTTACATTGTTAATTAGAACCAAAATGTGGAACAAAATTGACTTGTGTGAAAGTGGAACTAAGAGGTGGTAAAAGGATGTCAAATTGGATGTATATGATGTTAACATGTTAATTGTACAAATATATAGTGCAAAGTGACTCTTTTAGGGTGCAAAGTGACTCTAATATGGTGAAAAGTGAATTACATGGTTGAGAGCCAAAATGTGAAACAAAATTGACTTGTATGAAAGTGGTACTAAGAGGTGATAAAATGATGTCAAATTGAATGGATATGATGTTAACATGTTAATTGTACAAATATATGATGTACAGTGACTCTTATAGGGTGTAAAGTGACTCTAATATGGTGAAAAGTGACTTACATGGTTAATTAAAACCAAAATGTGGAACAAAATTGACTTGTGTGAAAGTGGAACTAAGAGGTGGTAAAAGGATGTCAAATTGAATGGATATGATGTTAACATGTTAATTGTACAAATATATGATGTAAAGTGACTCTTATAGGGTGTAAAGTGACTCTAATATGGTGAAAAGTAACTTACATGGTTAATTAAAACCAAAATGTGGAACAAAATTGACTTGTGTGAAAGTGGAACTAAGAGGTGGTAAAAGGATGTCAAATTGGATGTATATGATGTTAACATGTTAATTGTACAAATATATAGTGGAAAGTGACTCTTTTAGGGTGCAAAGTGACTCTAATATGGTGAAAAGTGACTTACATGTTAGATTAGAGCCAAAATGTGAAACAAAATTGACTTGTATGAAAGTGGAACTAAGAGGTGATAAAAGAATGTCAAATTGGATGTATATGATATTAACATGTTAATTGTACAAATATATGGTGGAAAGTGACTCTTATAGGGTGCAAAGTGACTCTAATATGGTGAAAAGTGACTTACATTGTTAATTAGAACCAAAATGTGGAACAAAATTGACATGTGTGAAAGTGGAACTAAGAGCTGGTAAAAGGATGTCAAATTGGATGTATATGATGTTAACATGTTAATTGTACAAATATATAGTGGAAATTGACTCTTTTAGGGTGCAAAGTGACTCTAATATGGTGAAAAGTGACTTACATGGTTGATTAGAGCCAAAATGTGAAACAAAATTGACTTGTATGAAAGTGGAACTAAGAGATGATAAAACGATGTCAAATTGAATAGATATGATGTTAACATGTTAATTGTAGAAATATATGGTGGAAAGTGACTCTTATAGGGTGCAAAGTGACTCTAATATGGTGAAAAGTGACTTACATTGTTAATTAGAACCAAAATGTGGAACCAAATTGACTTGTGTGAAAGTGGAACTAAGAGGTGGTAAAACGATGTCAAATTGGATGTATATTGTTAGGTCACACACACTGTAGAGGGGGTGAATACAGTGTATAGTACAATCAAATCGAACTTTAATATCTTAAGTAACAGAAAACAAACTTTATTGAAACAATAAACTCTGTTACAGTATGGAACTGTTACCTCTCAGTGATGAACAAATATCACGAGAGCTGCTAGGGTTACAATGAATAAACTTCTTGAATATAATAACACTTATAGTGTAAACCCTATGTATGTGTTTATATACTACACAGTTACAAGATAATCGCTAATTGATATGGAATATAATTCTGCTTCCTAAAATATATCAATCAGATATCTTTTCTTCCAAGTATTCCATTCTTCACGGAACTCCTTCTTCATGCATATCTCTTCTTATGTTTATCTCGATCTTCTTTCCTTTAATCAGCTACTGTCCTTATCTGAACGTCCTTCAGCACTTAAGTTCTGATATCCAACTTCTGATGATTATCTCCTGATAATATAAGTACTGATATCCTTAAGTCCCGACTTCCAGTATAAGTACTGATTTGTCCTGTTAAGTAAGATCTGAAATCTAAACATAAATCATATTAGCCATGACATTATCAAATATATCTAACAATCTCCCCCAACTTGTAAATTAGCATAATATACAAGTTTAACAGATATTTGATGATGTCAAAAACATTAAGTACAAATGCATGAGAATTAGACTAGATAACTACAACTTACAGTCCTTAAAGCTTTACCAATATTTAACTTCTGATAACAACTTCAGTCTGTACAAATATCAGAATTTAAGCAGTTGTAGATCTTTGACTTGGCTTCATTATCTGATCTCTCTGATGTCAGGAGTTGTTCTGAGATAGTTCTTCAACAAACATCTCTCAGCATATCTAAGTTCATCAATCATTCTCCTTCTGGCATCTTTAAGCTCTGCAGTATCTTCAATAATTTGAAAGATTGCAGCTCTGAGATCATTGATCTTTGCTTTTCTTATATCCTGATCCAGTCTGATCAAATAAGCTTTATCAGACTCAAGATTGAATTCCACAGCCTTGTACCCTAGAAAGGTAGTTACAATTTGAGCAGAATTGGGCTTTATTTCAACTATATTACCCTTGTGATCTCTGTACTTTGGAACGTATGTGCTGTCAGACTTAACAGAATAAAGCCTTTTCTGTCTCTGAATCTGATCCTTCAAATAGTTTGCAGCAGTCCCTGTCAATCTGTCATCCACTTGAAGTAAGAATAGTACATGCTCCAATTCTTCAAAATACTTCAATGGAATGGCATTTTGTCTTATATGATAAACCCTACCATCTGTCATGAAATACAACAAGATGTATTCTTTCAAGTAGGTATGGTAAACCATTTGTACAGATTCTAGTTGATTCAATCTCTCAGGAGTTGCTCCAATACCTGGTTCACTCAAGGAAGTTGGATCATTAGTAGTGTAATATATTCTTCTTTCATTAGCACTTCCCAATCCAGTTTTATCTCTTGCTTCCTTTCCAGTAACTACTCTAGCTTCAAAACCACTTGCAGTAGTCTTCAAAGGTTGAGTCTATTTTGCTTTAGTGAATCCTGGTAGGAGTGTCTTTGGTCTATCTTCTGATATCAAGTTAACTTGAGCTATGTCAGAGGTTACTTGCTTCTTCTGAATATCAGAACTTACAATTTCTTGACTCTGAATAACTTGAGCCATGTCAGAGGTTGTTTTAAGAACTTTTCTTGAAGTCAGAGCAAGATCATCCTTTTCATCAGTAATTTCTTCATCTTCAGGAGGCACATAAACCTTGATAGGTTCACCAACCTTTTCTTTACCCTTGGATCTTGAATCTATCTCCGGTTGTGATTTAGCCAATGTTGCTTCAGTATGTGTCCTTTCTCTCATCACAATGCCTTTGAGTTTTGGAAGTGGCTTTTTACCAGAAGCTTCAGATTTAGATGTGACTTTCTCTGATTTAAGTCTGGCTTCTTCTTCCATTAAACTCTCCAAGTCCATTCCTGGATTTTCCTGAAGAAATAACTGTCTTGACATTTCCTCATCAAGATCTAAAAGTTCATCAGAACTTATCCTTTTACCAGTAGCAGAACTTATTCTTTTCCTAGTATCAGAACTTGTCCCGTGACTTGTGATTGCAGCTTGTCTTGATGTGAATCCTCTACCTTGACTATGACCTCTACCCATTCCAGAGCTTCCTCGATCATCTTTTCCATCATCCTTCTCTTTCAGTGTCTTGTCAGTCTTGCATTTGGACTTAATTACTTTCTCCCCCTTTTTGGCATCAGCAAGTAATAGAAGAGAGACAAGCAATTCTACTGAAGATTGGATTTCATTAAGTTGTGATTGCTGAGAAGCGTGATTTTTTAGAATATCACCAATCTGAGCTTGTTGATGATCTTGAGTCTTCTCAATTGAAGCAATCCTGTCAAAGGTAGGTTGGAAGAACTTTTTCTTATCAATTTTCCAAACTTCTCCTTGCTTAATAAATTATTCCTGAATCTTGTGTAGCTCTGCACGAGTAGTTGAATGAAGACCTTGTAGATGTTTAGTACTCAATGCAGTGACTCTAAGTTGGGTTTTGAAATCATCAGAATTTAACATTTCATCAGCTTTAGTCAAGTGCTCAGCAAGATGAATATCATTGGGAACACATGAAACTGAGTTCCATTCCTTAGTCCACTCCTGTCCTGCAGGAGTTTCACTCCAAGGCACTGGTGCTTCTCTGGTAACAAACTTCTTAACAAGTTCAGACTTAAGAATAGTTTGTTGAGGAGCATGTCCTGAAGGACCTGCTGCATCAGCATCTGCAGTTGGAGCAGCTTCACCAGTATCTCCAGCATTTGCAGCATCAGAACTTAAAGAATCAGTATCTACTGATAAGACAACAGTATGAGTAGCAATGGAGGCTTCAGCATCCTCAAATTGCTGATTTGGTTCTAAGTTCTGATCAACAGCCATATCCTGATGCTCACCTAAAGTCTGATCATCAGCATCTTGATGCAGAGAAGGTGTTGTATATAACTCTGGAGTTTGAACAGCATCAGTAACAGGTGTTGTTGAAGGATTAGTTGTTGTTGGAGCTTCTAAGAGAATTACTTCAGGCACAACCAAGTTTTGAACATCAATATCAGCACTTGTGCCTGGATCAACAGGAGACACAAATGGTGTGTTAGCCTTTTCAGAAATTGCTTCCTTAGATGGAGTTGATGGAGAAGAAATGACTGTAGCAAATTCCTTGTCTTGTGAGATTAGAGATTCCTGATCCCCTTCCTTAGCTGCTTCCTCTTCATCATCTGAAACTGGCCTTTTTGCCCTCTGTTTCTTGTATCTCTTTGTTGATTTGGATTCCTTGGGAGTTTCAGGAACTGTCATTCTTCTAAGCCTTTTGAGAAGCCTAGATCCCCCAATTCCAGAATCCTTCTGAGAAGTCTCTTTCTCAGCTTCACCTATAACAGGTTCTGAAGAAGGAACCTGGTCCTCAGTATCAGATTCATCTCTCAAGGCAATCCTCCTTCTCTTT
This sequence comes from Apium graveolens, assembly GCF_009905375.1. Taxonomy (NCBI): domain Eukaryota; kingdom Viridiplantae; phylum Streptophyta; class Magnoliopsida; order Apiales; family Apiaceae; genus Apium; species Apium graveolens. The sequence continues at coordinate 8,281 of NW_027418301.1, read as the reverse complement.
TGAGGTGTTTGAGGAACAGTTTTTGTCCTCTTTGGCTTGGAGGATGAAGGCTTCACAGTAGGTGCTGAGGATGAGGGTTGAACAGTCTGTGAAGTGGAGAAATAGGATTTGAGATATTTCCTGAAGGTAGGTTGGGTAGAATGAGTGGTACGTGCTGAGGATGATGGTTTTTGAGTATTTGTTGTTGGTTGGACATCAGAGTAAACAGATCTATAAGTATCAGGATCAGCATTTACTAGGATCTGTTTTACAGACTGAGGAATCTGTAATGGTCTAACCAATGATTTCTTAGTGTCAGCATTTAGCAGGTCATTAAAGTAGCATTTTGCAACTTTAAAAGGTGGGGTTGAGGAACTGACTAATTGAGGTTCATCAGTACAAAAAGTATAAATAAGTTGACAGAATCTAGCAAAATAGACAACATTCCTATCCTCTGTCATCCAATCCCCAATAAAACCAATTATACCAGTTGCAAAATCAAAATGAGTTTGATTTATTACAGCATACCCGATGTGCTGACTCAGAATTGGGATAACATCAAAATTCGAACATTTGTTCCCAAAAGCTTTATAGTGATGCAGTCGAAGAAGAAGCTCCATTCTCTTCTGATATGAGCCCGTTTCAACTGCCCAAGTTTTGCCAAACTCTTTTCATACCCCAAATTTGCCATTAACTCCTGAAGAGCCGATTCTTCTGGAATTGAAAAGGTACAACCTTCTGGGAGATGTAGAGCCTTGCGTATTGTACCAGGAGTGATTGCATAAGAAGAATCACCCACTTCGAAAACAATACTAGGAGTGCCATTATAGGGTGCAAAATGACTCTAATATAGTGAAAAGTGACTTACATGGTTAATTAGAACCAAAATGTGGAATAAAATTGACTTGTGTGAAAGTGGAACTAAGAAAAGGATGTCGAATTGGATGTATATGATGTTAACATGTTAATTGTACAAATATATAGTGGAAAGTGACTCTTTTAGGGTGCAAAGTGACTTTAATATAGTGAAAAGTGACTTACATGGTTGATTAGAGCCAAAATGTGAAACAAAATTGAATTGTATGAAAGTGGAACTAAGAGGTGATAAAACGATGTCAAATTGAATGGATATAATGTTAACATGTTAATTGTACAAATATATGGTGGAAAGTGACTCTTATAGGGTGCAAAGTCACTCTAATATGGTGAAAAGTAACTTACATGGTTAATTAGAACCAAAATGTGGAACAAAATTGACTTGTGTGAAAGTGGTACTAAGAGGTGGTAAAAGGATGTCAAATTGGATGTATATGATGTTAACATGTTAATTGTACAAATATATAGTGGAAAGTGACTCTCTTAGGGTGCAAAGTGACTCTAATATGGTGAAAAGTGAATTACATGGTTGATTAGAGCCAAAATATGAAACAAAATTGACTTCTATTAAAGTGGAACTAAGAGGTGATAAAACGATGTCAAATTCAATGGATATGATGTTAACATGTTAATTGTACAAATATATGGTGGAAAGTGACTCTTATAGGGTGCAAAGTGACTCTAATATAGTGAAAAGTGACTTACATGGTTAATTAGAACCAAAATGTGGAACAAAATTTACTTGTGTGAAAGTGGAACTAAGAGGTGGTAAAAGAATGTCAAATTGGATGTATATGATGTTAACAAGTTAATTGTACAAATATATAGTGGAAAGTGTCTCTTTTAGGGTGCAAAGTGACTCTAATATGGTGAAAAGTAACTTACATGGTTGATTAGAGCCAAAATGTAAAACAAAATTGACTTGTATGAAAGTGGAACTAAGAGGTGATAAAACGATGTGAAATTGAATGGATATAATGTTAACATGTTAATTTTACAAATATATGGTGGAAAGTGACTCTAATAGGGTGCAAAGTGACTCTAATATGGTGAAAAGTAACTTACATTGTTAATTAGAACCAAAATGTGGAACAAAATTGACTTGTGTGAAAGTGGAACTAAGAGGTGGTAAAAGGATGTCAAATTGGATGTATAAGATGTTAACATGTTAATTGTACAAATATATAGGGGAAAGTGACTCTTTTAGGGTGCAAAGTGACTCTAATATGGTGAAAAGTGACTTACATGGTTGATTAGAGCCAAAATGTAAAACAAAATTGACTTGTATGAAAGTGGAACTAAGAGGTGATAAAACGATGTGAAATTGAATGGATATAATGTTAACATGTTAATTGTACAAATATATGGTGGAAAGTGACTCTTATAGGGTGCAAAGTGACTCTAATATGGTGAAAAGTAACTTACATTGTTAATTAGAACCAAAATGTGGAACAAAATTGACTTGTATGAAAGCGGAACTCAGAGGTGATAAAACGATGTCAAATTGAATGGATATAATGTTAACATTTAATTGTACAAATATATGGTGGAAAGTGACTCTTATAAAGTGCAAAGTGACTCTAATATGGTGAAAAGTTTCATGGTTAATTAGAACAAAATGTGGAACAAAATTGACTTTTGTGAAAGTTGAACTAAGAGGTGGTAAAAGGATGTCAAACTGGATGTATATGATGTTAACATGTTAATTGTACAAATATATAGGGGAAAGTGACTATTTTAGGGTGCAAAGTGACTCTAATATAGTGAAAAGTGACCTAGATGGTTGATTAGAGCCAAAATGTAAAACAAAATTGACTTGTATGAAAGTGGAACTAAGAAAAGGATGTCAAATTGGATGTATATGATGTTAACATGTTAATTATACAAATATATAGGGGAAAGTGACTCTTTTAGGGTGCAAAGTGACTTTAATATCGTGAAAAGTGACTTACATGGTTGATTAGAGCCAAAATGTGAAACAAAATTGACTTGTATGAAAGTGGAACTAAGAGGTGATAAAACGATGTCAAATTGAATGGATATAATGTTAACATGTTAATTTTACAAATATATGGTGGAAAGTGACTCTTATAGGGTGCAAAGTGACTCTAATATGGTGAAAACTTACATGGTTAATTAGAACCAAAATGTGGAACAAAATTGACTTGTGTGAAAGTGGAACTAAGAGGTGGTAAAAGGATGTCAAATTGGATGTATATGATGTTAACATGTTAATTGTACAAATATATAGGGGAAAGTGACTCTTTTAGGGTGTAAAGTGACTCTAATATGGTGAAAAGTGACTTACATGGTTGATTCGAGCCAAAATGTAAAACAAAATTGACTTGTATGAAAGTGGAACTAAGAGGTGATAAAACGATGTGAAATTGAATGGATATAATGTTAACATGTTAATTGTACAAATATATGGTGGAAAGTGACTCTTATAGGGTGCAAAGTGACTCTAATATGGTGAAAAGTAACTTACATTGTTAATTAGAACTAAAATGTGGAATAAAATTGACTTGTGTGAAAGTGGAACTAAGGAAACGATGTCGAATTGGATGTATATGATGTTAACATGTTAATTGTACAAATATATAGTGGAAAGTGACTCTTTTAGGGTGCAAAGTGACTTTAATATAGTGAAAAATGACTTACATGGTTGATTAGAGCCAAAATGTGAAACAAAATTGACTTGAATGAAAGTGGAACTAAGAGGTGATAAAACGATGGCAAATTGAATGGATATAATGTTAACATGTTAATTGTACAAATATATGGTGGAAAGTGACTCTTATAGGGTGCAAAGTCACTCTAATATGGTGAAAAGTAACTTACATGGTTAATTAGAACCAAAATGTGGAACACAATTGACTTGTGTGAAAGTGGAACTAAGAGGTGGTAAAAGGATGTCAAATTGGATGTATATGATGTTAACATGTTAATTGTACAAATATATAGTGGAAAGTGACTCTTTTAGGGTGCAAAGTGACTCTAATATGGTGAAAATTGACATACATAGTTGATTAAAGCCAAAATATAAAAGAAAATTGACTTGTATGAAAGTGGAACTAAGAGGTGATAAAACGATGTGAAATTGAATGGATATAATGTTAACATGTTAATTGTACAAATATATGGTGGAAGTGACTCTTATAGGGTGAAAAGTGACTCTAATATGGTGAAAAGTTACATGGTTAATTAGAACCAAAATGTGGAACAAAATTGACTTGTGTGAAAGTGGAACTAAGAGGTGGTAAAAGGATATCAAATTGGATGTATATGATGTTAACATGTTAATTGTACAAATATATAGGGGAAAGTGACTATTTTAGGGTGCAAAGTGACTCTAATATAGTGAAAAGTGATTTACATGGTTGATTAGAGCCAAAATGTAAAACAAAATTGACTTGTATGAAAGTGGAACTAAGAAAAAGATGTCAAATTGGATGTATATGATGTTAACATGTTAATTGTACAAATATATAGTGGAAAGTGACTCTTTTAGGGTGCAAAGTGACTTTAATATAGTGAAAAGTGACTTACATGGTTGATTAGAGCCAAAATGTGAAACAAAATTGACTTGTATGAAAGTGGAACTGAGAGGTGATAAAACGATGTGAAATTGAATGGATATAATGTTAACATGTTAATTGTACAAATATATGGTGGAAAGAGACTCTTATAGGGTGCAAAGTGACTTTAATATGGTGAAAACTTACATGGTTAATTAGAACCAAAATGTGGAACAAAATTGACTTGTGTGAAAGTGGAACTAAGAGGTGGTAAAAGGATGTCAAATTGGATGTATATGATCTTAACATGTTAATTGTACAAATATATAGGGGAAAGTGACTATTTTAGGGTGCAAAGTGACTTACATGGTTGATTAGAGCCAAAATGTAAAGCAAAATTGACTTGTATGAAAGTGGAACTAAGAGGTGATAAAACGATGTCAAATTGAATGGATATAATGTTAACATGTTAATTGTACAAATATATGGTGGAAAGTGACTCTTATAGGGTGCAAAGTGACTCTAATATGGTGAAAAGTAACTTACATGGTTAATTAGAACCAAAATGTGGAACAAAATTGACTTGTGTGAAAGTGGAACTAAGAGGTGGTAAAAGGAAGTCAAATTGGATGTATATGTTGTTAACATGTTAATTGTACAAATATATAGTGGAAAGTGACTCTTTTAGGGTGCAAAGTGACTCTAATATGGTGAAAAGTGACATACATAGTTGATTAGAGCCAAAATGTAAAACAAAATTGACTTGTATGAAAGTGGAACTGAGAGGTGATAAAACGATGTGAAATTGAATGGATATAATGTTAACATGTTAATTGTACAAATATATAGTGGAAAGTGACTCTTTTAGGGTGCAAAGTGACTCTAATATGGTGAAAAGTAACTTACATTGTTAATTAGAACCAAAATGTGGTGTTATTGACTTGTATGAAAGTGGAACTCAGAGGCGATAAAACGATGTCAAATTGAATGGATATAATGTTAACATGTTAATTGTACAAATATATGGTGGAAAGTGACTCTCATAGGGTGCAAAGTGACTCTAATATGGTGAAAAGTTACATGGTTAATTAGAACCAAAATGTTGAACAAAATTGACTTGTGTGAAAGTGGAACTAAGAGGTGGTAAAAGGATGTCAAATTGGATGTATATGATGTTAACATGTTAATTGTACAAATATATAGGGGAAAGTGACTATTTTAGGGTGCAAAGTGACTCTAATATAGTGAAAAGTGACTTACATGGTTGATTAGAGCCAAAATGTAAAACAAAATTGACTTGTATGAAAGTGGAACTAAGAAAAGGATGTCAAATTGGATGTATATGAAGTTAACATATAATTGTACAAATATATAGTGGAAAGTGACTCTTTTAGGGTGCAAAGTGACTTTAATATAGTGAAAAGTGACTTACATGGTTGATTAGAGCCAAAATGTGAAACAAAATTGACTTGTATGAAAGTGGAACTAAGAGGTGATAAAACGATGTCAAATTGAAAGGATATAATGTTAACATGTTAATTTTACAAATATATGGTGGAAAGTGACTCTTATAGGGTGCAAAGTGACTCTAATATGGTGAAAACTTACATGGTTAATTAGAACCAAAATGTTGAACAAAATTGACTTGTGTGAAAGTGGAACTAAGAGGTGGGAAAAGGATGTCAAATTGGATGTATATGATGTTAACATGTTAATTGTACAAATATATAGGGGAAAGTGACTATTTTAGGGTGCAAAGTGACTTACATGGTTGATTAGAGCCAAAATGTAAAACAAAATTGACTTGTATGAAAGTGGAACTAAGAGGTGATAAAATGATGTCAAATTGAATGGATATAATGTTAACATGTTAATTATACAAATATATGGTGGAAAGTGACTCTTATAGGGTGCAAAGTGACTCTAATATGGTGAAAAGTAACTTACATGGTTAATTAGAACCAAAATGTGGAACAAAATTGACTTGTGTGAAAGTGGAACATATGATTAACATGTTAATTGTACAAATATATAGTGCAAAGTGACTCTAATATCGTGAAAACTGACTTACATGGTTGATTAGAGCCAAATATGAACAAAATTGACTTGTATGATAGTGGAACTAAGAGGTGATAAAAGAATGGTCAAATGGGATGTATATGATGTTAACATGTTAATTGTACAAATATATGGTGGAAAGTGACTCTTATAGGGTTACAAGTGACTCTAATACGGTTGAAAAGTGACCTTACATGGTTGACTAGAGCCAAAATGTGAAACAAAATTAACTTGTATGAACGTGGAACTAAGAGGTGATAAAACCGATGTCAAATTGAATGGATATAATGTTAACATGTTAATTTTACAAATATATGGTGGAAAGTGACTCTTATAGGGTGCAAAGTGACTCTAATATGGTGAAAACTTACATGGTTATTAGAACCAAAATGTGGAACAAAATTGACTTGTGTAAAAGTGGAACTAAGAGGTGGTAAAAGGATGTCAAATTGGATGTATATGATGTTAACATGTTAATTGTACAAATATATAGGGGAAAGTGACTATTTTAGGGTGTAAAAGTGACTCTAATATGGTGAAAAGTGACTTACATGGTTGATTAGAGCCAAAATGTAAAACAAAATTGACTTGTATGAAAGTGGGAACTAAATGGTGATAAAACGATGTAAAATTGAATGGATATAATGTTAACATGTTAATTGTACAAATATATGGTGGAAAGTGACTCTTATAGGGTGCAAAGTGACTCTAATATGGTGAAAAGTAACTTAAATTGTTAATTAGAACCAAAATATGGAATAAAATTGACTTGTATGAAAGTGGAACTAAGAAAAGGATGTCGAATTGGATGTATATGATGTTAACATGTTAATTGTACAAATATAAAGTGGAAAGTGACTCTTTTAGGGTGCAAAGTGACTTTAATATAGTGAAAAGTGACTTACATGGTTGATTAGAGCCAAAATGTGAAACAAAATTGACTTGTATGAAAGTGGAACTAAGAGGTGATAAAACGATGTCAAATTGAATGAATATAATGTTAACATGTTAATTGTACAAATATATGGTGGAAAGTGACTCTTATAGGGTGCAAAGTCACTCTAATATGGTGAAAAGTAACTTACATGGTTAATTAGAACCAAAATGCTGGAACAAAATTGACTTGTGTGAAAGTGGAACTAAGAGGTGGTAAAAGATGTCAAATTGGATGTATATGATGTTAACATGTTAATTGTACAAATATATAGTGGAAAGTGACTCTTTTAGGGTGCAAAGTGACTCATATATGGTGAAAAGTGACATACATAGTTGATTAGAGCCAAAATGTAAAAGAAAATTGACTTGTATGAAAGTGGAACTAAGAGGTGATAAAACGATGTGAAATTGAATGGATATAATGTTAACATGTTAATTGTACAAATATATGGTGGAAAGTGACTCTTATAGGGTGCAAAGTGACTCTAATATGGTGAAAAGTTACATGGTTAATTAGAACCAAAATGTGGAACAAAATTGACTTGTGTGAAAGTGGAACTAAGAAGTGGTAAAAGGATGTCAATTGGATGTATATGATGTTAACATGTTAATTGTACAAATATATAGGGGAAAGTGACTATTTTAGGGTGCAAAGTGGCTCTAATATAGTGAAAAGTGACTTACATGGTTGATTAGAGCCAAAATGTAAAACAAAATTGACTTGTATGAAAGTGGAACTAAGAAAAGGATGTCAAATTGGATGTATATGATGTTAACATGTTAATTGTACAAATATAGTGGAAAGTGGCTCTTTTAGGGTGCAAAGTGACTTTAATATAGTGAAAAGTGACTTACATGGTTGATTAGAGCCAAAATGTGAAACAAAATTGACTTGTATGAAAGGGAACTAAGAG
>NW_027418300.1:0-12599 GCF_009905375.1 Apium graveolens | reverse complement strand
GGTAAAAGAAGTCAAATTGGATGTATATGATGTTAACATTTAATTGTACAAATATATGGAAAGTGACTCTTTAGGGTGCAAAGTGACTCTAATATGGTGAAAAGTGACTTACATGGTTGATTAGAGCCAAAATGTGAAATAAAATTGACTTGTATGAAAGTGGAACTAAGAGGTGATAAACGATGTCAAATTGAATAGATATGATGTTAACATGTTAATTGGAGAAATATATGGTGGAAAGTGACTCATATAGGGTGCAAAGTGACTCTAATATGGTGAAAAGTGACTTACATTGTTAATTAGAACCAAAATGTGGAACAAAATTGACTTGTGAAAGTGGAACTAAGAGGTGGTAAAAGGATGTCAAATTGGATGTATATGATGTTAACATGTTAATTGTACAAATATATAGTGGAAAGTGACTCTTTTAGGGTGCAAAGTGACTCTAATATGGTGAAAAGTTAATTACATGGTTGATTAGAGCCAAAATGTGAAACAAAATTGACTTGTATGAAAGTGGAACTAAGAGGTGATAAAACGATGTCAAATTGAATGGTATATGTTAACATGTTAATTGTACAAATATATGGTGGAAAGTGACTCTTATAGGGTGCAAAGTGACTCTAATATGGTGAAAAGTGACTTACATGGTTAATTAGAACCAAAATGTGGAACAAAATTCACTTGTGTCAAAGTGGAACTAAGAGGTGTAAAAGTATCAAATTGGATGTATATGATGTTAACATGTTAGTTGTACAAATATATGTGGAAAGTGACTCTTATAGGGTGCAAAGTGACTCTAATATGGTGAAAAGTGACTTACATGGTTAATTAGAACCAAAATGTGGAAACAAAATTACTTGTGTGAAAGTGAACTAAGAGGTGGTAAAAGGATGTCAAATTGGATGTATATGATGTTAACATGTTAATTGTACAAATATATAGTGGAAAGTGACTCTTTCAGGGTGCAAAGTGGCTCTAATATGGTGAAAAGTGACTAACATGGTTGATTAGAGCCAAAATGTTACCGAATTGACTTGTATGAAAGTGGAACTGAGAGGTGATAAAACGATGTCAAATTGAATGTATATGATGTTAACATGTTAATTGTACAAATATATGGTGGAAAGTGACTCTTATAGGGTGCAAAGTGACTCTAATATGGTGAAAAGTGACTTACATGGTTAATTAGAACCAAAATGTGGAACAAAATTAACTTGTGTGAAAGTGAAACTAAGAGGTGGTAAAAGGGTGTCAAATTGGATGTATATGATGTTAACATGTTAATTGTACAAATATATAGTGAAAAGTGACTCTTTTAGGGTGCAAAGTGACTCTAATATGGTGAAAAGTGAATTACATGGTTGATTAGAGCCAAAATGTGAAACAAAATTGACTTGTATGAAAGTGGAACTAAGAGATGATAAAACGATGTCAAACTGAATGGATATGATGTTAACATGTTAATTGTACAAATATATGGTGGAAAGTGACTCTTATAGGGTGAAAAGTGACTTTAATATGGTGAAAAGTAACTTACATGGTTAATTTGAACCAAAATGTGGAACAAAATTGACTTGTAAGAAAGTGGAACTAAGAGGTGGTAAAAGGATGTCAAATTGGATGTATATGATGTTAACATGTTAATTGTACAAATATATAGTGGAAAGTAACTCTTTTAGGGTGCAAAGTGACTCTAATATGGTGAAAAGTGAATTACATGGTTGATTAGAGCCAAAATGTGAAACAAAATTAACTTGTATGAAAGTGCAACTAAGAGGTGATAAAACGATGTGAAATTGAATGGATATGATGTTAACATGTAATTGTACAAATATATGCCAGAAAGTGACTCTTATAGTGTGCAAAGTGAACTCTAATATGGTGAAAGTGACTTACATGGTTTGATTAGAGCCAAAATGTGAAACAAAATTGACTTGTATGAAAGTAGAACTAAGAGGTGATAAAGAATGTCAAATTGGATGTGTATGAATGTTAACATGTTAATTGTACAAATATATGGTGGAAAGTGACTCTTTTAGGGTGCAAACTGACTCTAATATGGTGAAAAGTGAATTACATGATTGATTTGAGCCAAAATTTGAAACACAATTGACTTGTATTAAAGTGGAACTAAGAGGTGATAAAAAGATGTCAAATTGAATGGATATGATGTTAACATTTTAATTGTACAAATATATAGTGGAAATTGACTCTTTTAGGGTGCAAAGTGACTCTAATATGGTGAAAAATGACTCACATGGTTGATTAGAACCAAAATGTGGAACAAAATTGACTTGTGTGAAAGTGGAACTAAGAGGTGGTAAAAGGATGTCAAATTGGATGTATATGATGTTAACATGTTAATTGTACAAATATATGGTGGAAAGTGACTCTTATAGGGTTCAAAGTGACTCCAATATGGTGAAAAGTGAATTACATGGTTGATTTGAGCCAAAATGTGAAACACAATTGACTTGTATTAAAGTGGAGCTAAGAGGTGATAAAACGATGTCAAATTGAATGGATATGATGTTAACATGTTAATTGTACAAATATATGGTGGAAAGTGACTCTTATAGGATGCAAAGTGACTCTAATATGGTGAAAAGTGACTTACATGTTTAATTAGAACCAAAATGTGGAACAAAATTGACTTGTATGAAAGTGGAACTAAGAGGTGGTAAAAGGATGTCAAATTGGATGTATATGATGTTAACATGTTAATTGTACAAATATATAGTGGAAAGTAACTCTTTTAGGGTGCAAAGTGACTCTAATATGGTGAAAAGTGAATTACATGGTTGATTAGAGCCAAAATGTGAAACAAAATTAACTTGTATGAAAGTGCAACTAAGAGGTGATAAAACGATGTCAAATTGAATGGATATGATGTTAACATGTTAATTGTACAAATATATGGCGGAAAGTGACTCTTATAGTGTGCAAAGTGACTCTAATATGGTGAAAAGTGACTTACATGGTTGATTAGAGCCAAAACGTGAAACAAAATTGACTTGTATGAAAGTGGAACTAAGAGGTGATAAAAGAATGTCAAATTGGATGTGTATGATGTTAACATGTTAATTGTACAAATATATGGTGGAAAGTGACTCTTTTAGGGTGCAAACTGACTCTAATATGGTGAAAAGTGAATTACATGATTGATTTGAGCCAAAATTTGAAACACAATTGACTTGTATTAAAGTGGAACTAAGAGGTGATAAAAAGATGTCAAATTGAATGGATATGATGTTAACATTTTAATTGTACAAATATATAGTGGAAAGTGACTCTTTTAGGGTGCAAAGTGACTCTAATATGGTGAAAAGTGACTTACATGGTTGATTAGAACCAAAATGTGGAACAAAATTGACTTGTGTGAAAGTGGAACTAAGAGGTGGTTAAAAGGATGTCAAATTGGATGTATATGATGTTAACATGTTAATTGTACAAATATATAGTGGAAAGGACTCTTTTAGGGTGCAAAGTGACTATAATATGGTGAAAAGTGAATTACATGGTTGATTTGAGCCAAAATGTGAAACAAAATTGACTTGTATGAAAGTGGAACTAAGAGGTGATAAAACGATGTCAAATTGAATGGATATGATGTTAGCATGTTATTGTACAAATATATGGTGGAAAGTGACTCTTATAGGGTGCAAAGTGACTCTAATATGGTGAAAAGTGACTTACATGATTAATTAGAACCAAAATGTGGAACAAAATTGACTTGTGTGAAAGTGGAACTAAGAGGTGGTAAAAGGATATCAAATTGGATGTATATGATGTTAACACGTTAATTGTACAAATATATAGTGGAAAGTGACTCTTTGGGGTGCAAAGTGACTATAATATGGTGAAAAGTGAATTACATGGTTGATTAGAGCCAAAATGTGAAACAAAATTGACTTGTATGAAAGTGGAACTAAGAGGTGATAAAACGATGTCAAATTGAATGGATATGATGTTAACATGTTAATTGTACAAATTTATGGTGGAAAGTGACTCTTATAGGGTGCAAAGTGACTCTAATATGGTGAAAAGTGACTTACATGGTTAATTAGAACCAAAATGTGGAACAAAATTGACTTGTGACAAAGTGGAACTAAGAGGTGGTAAAAGGATGTCAAATTAATGTATATGATGTTAACATGTTAATTGTACAATATATAGTGGAAAGTGACTCTTTAGGGTGCAAAGTGACTCTAATATGGTGAAAAGTGACTTACATGGTTAATTAGAACCAAATATAGAACAAAATTGACTTTGTTAAAGTGGAACTAAGAGGTGGTAAAAGGATGTCAAATTGGATGTATGATGTTAACATGTTAATTGTACAAATATATGGTGGAAAGTGACTCTTATAGGGTGCAAAGTGACTCTAATATGGTGAAAAGTGACTTACATGGTTATTAGCCAAAATGTGGAACAAAATTGACTTGTGTGAAAGTGGAACTAAGAGGTGGTAAAAGGATGTCAAATTGATGTATATGATGTTAACATTTAATTGTACAAATATATGGTGGAAGTGACTCTTTAGGTGCAAAGTGACTCTAATATGGTGAAAAGTGAATTACATGTTGATTAGAGCCAAAATGTGAAACACAATTGACTTGTATTAAAGTGGAACTAAGAGGTGATAAAACGATGTCAAATTGAATGGATATGATGTTAACATGTTAATTGTACAAATATGGTGGAAAGTGACTCTTTAGGGTGCAAAGTGACTCTAATATGGTGAAAAGTGACTTACATGGTTATTAGAACCAAAATGTGGAACAAAATTGACTTGTGTGAAAGTGGAACTAAGAGGTGATAAAAGATGTCAAATTGATGTATATGATGTTAACATTTTAATTGTACAAATATATAGTGGAAAGTGACTCTTTAGGGTGCAAAGTGACTCTAATATGGTGAAAATGACTTACATGGTTGATTAGAACCAAATGTGAACACAATTGACTGTGAAAGTGGAACTAAGAGGTGGTAAAAGATGTCAAATTGGATGTATATGATGTTAACATTTAATTGTACAAATATATGGTGGAAAGTGACTCTTTAGGGTGCAAAGTGACTCTAATATGGTGAAAAGTGACTTACATGGTTGATTAGAGCCAAAATGTGAACCAAAATTGACTTGTATGAAAGTGGAACTAAGAGGTGATAAAACGATGTCAAATTGAATGGATATGATGTTAACATGTTAATTGTACAAATATATGGTGAAAGTGACTCTATATAGGGTGCAAAGTGACTCTAATATGGGTGAAAAGTGACTGACATGGTTGATTAGAGCCAAAATTGTGGAAACAATTGACTTGTGTGAAAGTGGAACTAAGAGGTGGTTAAAAAGATGTCAAAATTGAATGTATATGATGTTAACATGTTAATTGGTACAAACTATATGGTTGCAAAGTGTACTCTTATAGGTGCAAAGTGACTCTAATATGGTGAAAAGTGACTCTACATGGTTAATTAGATCCAAAATGGGGCGCGGAACAAAAGTGACGTTGTGACAAGGTGGAACTAAGAGGTGGTAAAAAGATGTCAATTGGATGTATAGTGATTGTTAACACATTAATTGTACAAATATATGGTGGAAAGTGACTCTTATAGGGTGCAAAGTGACTCTAATATGGTGAAAAGTGAACTTACATGGTTAATTAGAACCAAAATTGGAACAAAATTGACTTGTGTGAAAGTGGAACTAAGAGGTGGTAAAAGGATGTCAAATTGGATGTATATGATTTACCATTTAATTGTACAAATATATGTGGAAATGTGACTCTTTATAGGGTGCAAAAGTGACTCTAATATGGTGAAAAGTGACTTACATGGTTAATTAGACAAAGCCAAAATGTGGAAACAAATTGACTTGTGTGAAAGTGGAACTAAGAGGTGGATAAAAGGATGTCAAATTGAATGTATTATGATGTTAACATGTTAATTGTACAAATAATGGTGGAAAGTTACTCTTATTAGGGGCAAAGTGACTCTAATATGGTGAAAGTGACTTACATGGTTAATTAGAAGCCAAAAATGTGAAACAAAATTGACTTGTAGTGAAAGTGGAACTAAGAGGTGATAAAAGAATGTCAAATTGGATGTATATGATGTTAACATGTTAATTGTTACAAATATATGGTGGAAAGTGACTCTTATAGGGTGCAAAGTGACTCTAATATGGTGAAAAGTGACTTACATGGTTAATTAGAACCAAAATGTGAACAAAATTGACTTGTGTGAAAGTGGAACTAAGAGGTGGTAAAAGGATGTCAAATTGGATGTATATGATGTTAACATGTTAATTGTACAAATATATGGTGGAAAGTGACTCTTTATAGGGTGCAAAAGTGACTCTAATATGGTGAAAAAAGTGAATTACATGGTTGATTAGAGCCAAAATGTGAAACAAAATTGACTTGTATGAAAGTGGAACTAGAGAGTGATAAAACGATGTCAAATTGAATGGATATGATGTTAACATGTTAATTGTACAAATATATGGTGGAAAGTGACTCTTATAGGGTGCAAAGTGACTCTAATATGGTGAAAAGTGACTTACATGGTTAATTAGAACCAAAATGTGGAACAAAATTGACTTGTAGTGAAAGTGGAACTAAGAGGTGGTAAAAGGATGTCAAATTGGATGTATATGATGTTAACATGTTAATTGTACAAATATATTGTGGAAAGTGACTCTTTTAGGGTGCAAAGTGACTCTAATATGGTGAAAAGTGAATTACATGGTTGATTAGAGCCAAAATGTGAAACAAATCTGACTTGTACGAAAGTGGAACTAAGAGGTGATAAAACGATGTCAAATTGAATGGATATGATGTTAACATGTTAATTGTACAAATATATGGTGGAAAGTGACTCTTATAGGGTGCAAAGTGACTCTAATATGGTGAAAAGTGACTTACATGGTTAATTAGAACCAAAATGTGGAACAAAATTGACTTGTGTGAAAGTGGAACTAAGAGGTGGTAAAAGGATGTCAATTGGATGTATATGATGTTAACATGTTAATTGTACAAATATATGGTGGAAAGTGACTCTTTAGGGTGCAAAGTGACTCTAATATGGTGAAAAGTGACTTACATGGTTGATTAGAGCCAAAATGTGAAACAAAATTGACTTGTATTAAAGTGGAACTAAGAGGTGATAAAAAGATGTCAAATTGAATGGATATGATGTTAACATTTAATTGTACAAATATATAGTGGAAAGTGACTCTTTTAAGGTGCAAAGTGACTCTAATATGGTGAAAAATGACTTACATGGTTGATTAGAACCAAAATGTGGAACAAAATTGACTTGTGTGAAAGTGGAACTAAGAGGTGGTAAAAGGATGTCAAATTGGATGTATATGATGTTAACATGTTAATTGTACAAATATATGGTGGAAAGTGACTCTTATAGGGTGCAAAGTGACTCTAATATGGTGAAAAGTGAATTACATGGTTGATTAGAGCCAAAATGTGAAACACAATTGACTTGTACTAAAGTGGAACTAAGAGGTGATAAAACGATGTCAATTGAATGGATATGATGTTAACATGTTAATTGTACAAATATATGGTGGAAAGTGACTCTTATAGGGTGCAAAGTGACTCTAATATGGGTGAAAAGTGACTTACATGGTTAATTAGAACCAAAATGTGGAACAAAATTGACTTGTATGAAAGTGGAACTAAGAGGTGGTAAAAGGATGTCAAATTGGATGTATATGATGTTAACATGTTAATTGTACAAATATATAGTGGAAAGTGACTCTTTTAGGGGTGCAAAGTGACTCTAATATGGTGAAAAGTGAATTACATGGTTGATTAGAGCCAAAATGTGAAACAAAATTGACTTGTATGAAGTGGAAACTAAGAGGTGATAAAACGATGTCAAATTGAATGGATATGATGTTAACATGTTAATTGTACAAATATATGGTGGAAAGTGACTCTTATAGGGTGCAAAGTGACTCTAATATGGTGAAAAGTGACTTACATGGTTGAATTAGAGCCAAAATGTGAAACAAAATTGACTTGTATGAAAGTGGAACTAAGAGGTGATAAAAGATAGTCAATGGATGTATATGATGTTAACATGTTAATTGTACAAATATATGGTGGAAAGTGACTCTTTAGGGTGCAAAGTGACTCTAATATGGTGAAAAGTGAATTACATGTTGAGTTGAGCCAAAATTTGAACAAATTGACTTGTATAAAGTGGAACTAAGAGGTGATAAAAGATGTCAAATTGAATGGATATTGAATGTTAACATGTTAATTGTACAAATATATGGTGGAAAGTGACTCTTATAGGGTGCAAAGTGACTCTAATATGGTGAAAAGTGACTTACATGGTTAATTAGAACCAAAATGTGGAACAAAATTGACTTGTGTGAAAGTGGGAACTAAGAGGTGGGTAAAAGGATGTCAAATTGGATGTATATGATGTTAACATGTTAATTGTACAAATATATAGTGGAAAGTGACTCTTTTAGGGTGCAAAGTGACTCTAATATGGTGAAAAGTGAATTACATGGTTGATTAGAGCCAAAATGTGAAACAAATTGACTTGTATGAAAGTGGAACTAAGAGGTGATAAACGATGTCAAATTGAATGGTATATGATTTTACATGTTAATTGTACAAATATATGGTGGAAAGTGACTCTTATAGGGTGCAAAGTGACTCTAATATGGTGAAAAGTGACTTACTGAGGTAATTAGAACCAAAATGTGGAACAAAATTGACTTGTGTGAAAGTGGAACTAAGAGGTGGTAAAAGATATCAAATTGGATGTATATGATGTTAACATGTAATTGTACAAATATATAGTGGAAAGTGACTCTTTTAGGGTGCAAAGTGACTACTAATATGGTGAAAAGTGAATTACATGGTTGATTAGAGCCAAAATGTGAAACAAATTGACTTGTATGAAAGTGGAACTAAGAGGTGATAAAACGATGTCAAATTGAATGGATATGATGTTAACATGTTAATTGTACAAATTTATGGTGGAAAGTGACTCTTATAGGGTCAAAGTGACTCTAATATGGTGAAAAGTGACTTACATGGTTAATTAGAACCAAAATGTGGAACAAATTGACTTGTGTGAAAGTGGAACTAAAAGGTGGTAAAAGGATGTCAAATTGAATGTATATGATGTTAACAATGTTAATTGGTACAAATATATAGTGCAAAGTGATCTTTTAAGGTGCAAATTGACTCTAATATGGTGAAAAGTGACTTACATGGTTAATTAGAACCAAAATTAGAACAAAATTGACTGTATGTTAAAGTGAACTAAGATGGTGGATAAAAGATTTCAAATTGATGTATATGATGTTAACATGTTAATTATACAAATATATGGTGGAAAGTGACTTTTATAGGGTGCAAAGTGACTCTAATATGGTGAAAAGTGACTTACATGGTTAATTAGAACCAAAATGTGGGAACAAAATTGATTGTGTGAAGCGGACTAAGAGGTGTAAAAGGATGTCAAATTAGAATGTATATGATGTTAACATGTTAATTGTACAAATATATAGTGGAAAGTGCTCTTTATAGGGCTGGCAAAGTTGTACTCTAATATGGTGAAAAAGTGATTACATCGTTGATTAGAAGCCAAAATGGTGGAAACACCAATGTACTTGTCTGAAAGTGCGAACTATATGTGCTCAAAACGATGTCAAATTGAATGGATATGATGTTAACATGTTAATTGTACAAATATATGGTGGAAAGTGACTCTTTAGGGTGCAAAGTGACTCTAATATGGTGAAAAGTGACTTACATGGTTAATTAGAACCAAATGTGGAACAAATTGACTTGTGTGAAAGTGGAAATAAGAGGTGGTAAAAGGATATCAAATTGGATTATATGATGTTAACATGTTTAATTGTACAAATATATAGTGGAAAGTGACTCTTTTGGGGTGCAAAGTGACTCTAATATGGTGGAAAAGTGAATTACATGGTTGATTAGAGCCAAAATGTGAAACAAAATTACTTGTATGAAAGTGCAACTAAGAGTGATAAAACGATGTCAAATTGAATGGATATGATGTTAACATGTTAATTGGTACAAATATATGGTCGGAAAGTGACTATTATAGTGTGCAAAGTGAACTCTAATATGGTGAAAAAGTGCTTACATGGTTAATTAGAACCAAAATGTGGAACAACATTGGACTTGTGTGAAAGTGGAACTAAGAGGTGGTAAAAGTGTCAAATTGGATGTATATGATGTTAACATGTTAATTGTACAAATATATAGTGGAAAGTGACTCTTTTAGGGTGCAAAGTGACTCTAATATGGTGAAAAGTGAATTACATGGTTGATTAGAGCCAAAATGTGAAACAAATTGACTTGTATGAAAGTGGAACTAAGAGGTGATAAACGATGTCAAATTGAATGGATATGATGTTAACATGTTAATTGTACAAATATATGGTGGAAAGTGACTCTTATAGGGTGCAAAGTGACTCTAATATGGTGAAAAGTGACTTACATGGTTAATTAGAACCAAAATGTGGAACAAAATTGACTTGTGTGAAAGTGGAACTAAGAGGTGTAAAAGGATATCAAATTGGATGTATATGATGTTAACATTTAATTGTACAAATATAGTGGAAAACTCTTTGGGTGCAAAGTGACTCTAATATGGTGAAAAGTGAATTACATGGTTGATTAGAGCCAAAATGTGAAACAAATTGACTTGTATGAAAGTGGAACTAAGAGTGATAAAACGATGTCAAATTGAATGGATATGATGTTAACATGTTAATTGTACAAATATATGTGGAAAGTGACTCTTATAGGGTGCAAAGTGACTCTAATATGGTGAAAAGTGACTTACATGGTTAATTAGAACCAAAATGAAACAAAATTGACTTGTGTGAAAGTGGAACTAAAGGTGGTAAAAGGATGTCAAATTATGTATATGATGTTAACATGTTAATTGTACAATATATAGTGGAAAGTGACTCTTATAGGGTGCAAAGTGACTCTAATATGGTGAAAAGTGACTTACATGGTTAATTAGAACCAAAATGTGAACAAAATTGACTTGTTTAAAGTGGAACTAAGAGGTGGTAAAAGATTCAAATTGGATGTATATGATGTTAACATGTTAATTGTACAAATATATGGTGGAAAGTGACTTTTATAGGGTGCAAAGTGACTCTAATATGGTGAAAAGTGACTTACATGGTTAATTAGAACCAAAATGTGAACAAAATTGATTTGTGTGAAAGTGGGCTAAGAGGTGGTAAAAGGATGTCAAATTATGTATATGATGTTAACATGTTAATTGTACAAATATATAGTGGAAAGTGACTCTTTTAGGCTGCAAAGTTTCTCTAATATGGTGAAAAGTGAATTACATCGTTGATTAGAGCCAAAATGTGAAACACAATTGACTTGTATTAAAGTGGAACTAAGAGGTGATAAAACGATGTCAAATTGAATGGATATGATGTTAACATGTTAATTGTACAAATATATGGTGGAAAGTGACTCTTTAGGGTGCAAAGTGACTCTAATATGGTGAAAGTGACTTACATGGTTAATTAGAACCAAAATGTGGAACAAAATTGACTTGTGTGAAAGTGGAAATAAGAGGTGGTAAAAGGATATCAAATTGGATGTATATGATGTAACATGTTAATTGTACAAATATATAGTGGAAAGTGACTCTTTTGGGTGCAAAGTGACTCTAAATGGTGAAAAGTGAATTACATGGTTGATTAGAGCCAAAATGTGAACAAAATTAACTTGTATGAAAGTGGAACTAAGAGGTGATAAAACGATGTCAAATTGAATGGATTGATGTTAACATGTTAATTGTACAATATATGGTGGAAAGTGACTCTTACAGTGTGCAAAGTGACTCTAATATGGTGAAAAGTGACTTACATGGTTAATTAGAACCAAAATGTGGAACAAAATTGACTTGTTGAAAGTGAACTAAGAGGTGGTAAGGATGTCAAATTAAATGTATATGATGTTAACATGTTAATTGTACACATATATAGTGCAAAGTGACTCTTTTAGGGTGCAAAGTGACTCTAATATGGTGAAAAGTGACTTACATGGTTAATTAGATCCATCTTCCTACAAGTCAATTGTGTTTCACATTTTGGCTCTAATCAACCATGTAATTCACTTTTCACAATATTGGTCACTTTGCACCCTATAAATCACTTTCCATCATATATTTGTACAATTAACATGTAACATTCTTTCTACATCCAATTTGACATTCTTTTATCACCTCTTAGTTCCATCTTCATACAAGTCAATTTTGTTTCACATTTTGGCTCTAATCAACCATAAATATATGGTGGAAAGTGACTCTTATAGGGTGCAAAGTGACTCTAATATGGTGAAAAGTGACTTACATTTAATTAGAACCAAAATGTGAAACAAAATTGACTTGTATGAAAGTGGAACTAAGAGGTGATAAAACGATGTCACAATTGAATGCATATGATGTTAACATGTTAATTGACAAATATATGGTGGAAAGTGACTCTTATAGGTGCAAAGTGACTCAAATTGGTGAAAAGTACTTACATGGTAATA